>NC_041383.1:424062799-424134350 GCF_002162155.2 Triticum dicoccoides | reverse complement strand
ATGCGATACAAATAACCCAAGGAGCTTGCTGGAGGGGATGCCAAACACACACTTCTCTGGGTTGAGGTTCAAGTTGATCTTGCGCATATTAGCAAATGTCTCCTCCAAATCCTGGATGAGGGTTGCTCTGTCCTTGGTCTTAACCACAATATCATCCATGTAAGCCTCAATGTTTCTGTGCAGTCGTGGCTCAAAACCACAAAAGTAGACCCGGCACTCTTTAGTCCAAATGGCACGCGGGCAAAGCAGTATGTACCGCATGGGGTGATGAACGAGGTCTTCTCTTCGTCTTCTTTGGACATGAAGATTTGATCATATCTAGAATATGCATCCAAAAAGGAGAGCAAATCACATCCAGAAGTGGAATCCACAATCTGATCGATGCGCGGCAAAAGAAATGGTCCTTCAGGCAAGCCTTGTTGAGATATCTGAAATCTATGCAAAGCCTCCATTTCCCATTAGCCTTCCGAACAACCACTGGATTTGCTAACCATGTTGGTTGTAGTACTCCTCTGACCAGACCAGCTGCCTCAAGCTTCTTGATCTCCTGTGCAATGAACTACTGCCTCTCCAAGGCCTGCTTCCAAACTTTCTGCTTGACAGGTTAGGCATGTGGGCAGACAGCAATGTGGTGTTCAATTACCTCCCTGGGAACACCGGGGATATTAGATGGTTTCTAGGAAAACACATCGATATTCTCCCGCAGGAAGGCAACAAGCACACTTTCCTATTTGTCATCAAGGGTGGTGTTGATAGTGAAGTTACCATCAACGCCAGCTAGCCCTGTCAGGACCGTCTTCACTTGTGGTGAAGTAACCTTGGATTTCTTACTCTTGGAACTCTCTGGCAAGTCATCAACAGGCGCAACACACTACGAACAGGTATGCTTCCCGGATTCCTTGCGAACGTCCCTGCTATCCTTCTTCTTTCCTCTGTTCTCCTTGGCGGGAAATACTGCTGCTGCTGCCTCTGCTGTGACTGCGTCCTGGTACATCTTGTCCATGCAACTGATCGCGTCCTTCTCATATGATGGGATGGAAATGACTCCTACTAGCCCAAGCATCTTCAAGGTGTTGTAGGCATAGTGGGATGCCGCCATGAATTTAGCCAAGGCTGGGAATCCAAGGATCACATTGTACGGCAGGGGGAGGTCGACCACATCAAACACAATCTTCTCAGTCCGGTAGTTCAATTCTCCCCCAAATGTAACTGGCAACGAGATCTTTCCCTTATGATGACTCCTGCCGGGGTTAACTCCTTGCAACGTGCCCGTGACCTTCAGCTCTTCCTCTACTATCTGAAGTTTGCTGATGACCTTTGGGGAAATCAGATTCAACCCGGGCCCACCGTCAACCAACATCTTTGTGACCTTGAGGTTGCGAATTGTTGGAGAGACCAATAATGACAAACATCCAACCATAGTGGTATGGTTAGGATGGTCCTCTTCGTCAAAGATGATGGGAGTGCGTGACCATTTGAGTGGTTTCCGAGCCTCCACAGCTGGTTCCACGACATTGACCTCACGTGCCCACTATTTGAGTTGGCGGTGAGAGGAGTGCAGGGATGCACTCCCGTCAATGCACATGGCGTCAGTGGCCTTTTGGAATTCCTGCTCACTCGTTTCCTCTTCATCCCCTCCATCACTCTCATCATTGCAAGCTTCCTTCTCTCGACCCCTGGCGGGTTTTCCTTGGTTCCGGAAGGGTTTGCCGGGACGATTTGCTTCACCGCCACGGCCCATACCGCCAGCGACATTCTGACCTTTTTCCTTGTCATGCTTCTCATATTCTGCTCTCTGCCTCTTGACAAGATGCTCAACCTGATAACACTCTTGAAGGTCGTGGCCCTTGGTCCGATGAATCTTGCAGTATGGCCCGTCACCTTTCCCAGCCTTCTCGGCAGCCGCAGCCTCCCGGCAGTCGGCGCACACGGCAGCCTCCTTGCTGGGGGTTCGGCTTTAGCCTTCTTGCCGGTACTAGGTGTGCCCGATCCTTGGACAGTCATCACTACCTTATCCTTGTGCCTCTTGCTACGCTTCTTGCTCTTCTTCTAACTGGTGGATTTGTCGTCGTCCTCTGAGTCGACGTTGATGAAATCCTCTTCTCCTGGGAGTTTCCTTCCCTCCTCCATTCGAGCAAGCTTGTCCACCAAAGTGTAAAGCTCCTTCACAGTCTTGGGCAACCGCACGTTCATCTTGGAATGAATCATGCGGTTATGCACATTGGACTGGAAGGCGGCTATCACAACTGCTGGATGGATACTCGGGATGTTCCTGTGGACTTTGCTGAATCTCTTCAAGTACTTCCGGAGAGTGTCTCCTTCTTTTTGCTGGAGAAGCTGTAAATCGCTGGGCCACCCCGGTTCTTGATGGCCGCCAGTGAAGGCGCCAATGAACTCATGGCACATGTCAGCCCATGACGAAATGGAGTTCTCCCGCAGGTGCATCAGCCAAGACCTCACATTGGACTTGAGTGCCAAAGGGAAGTAGTTGGCGAACAACTTCTCATCGCTTCCCCCGCCAGCCTGAACAGCAATGGTGTAGATGCTCAGAAACTCTGCCAGGTTTAGCCTCGCATCGTACTTCTCGGGTATCTCTGGCTTGAACGTATGAATGGACGACCAATGGACATGCCGCAGATCACAAGTAAAGGCAGGGCAGCCAACTTTGAAAGGCAGGCACCCTCTAACCTCGAGCGTAGGCTCATCAACATCGGGACCGTCGCACCCATTGGTCCGACGGTGGTCGTCGGGGAATCACTCGATGACGATGCGCGAGTCTTCCCTCCGGCTGTCCTCCGGGGCTCACCATTGTCCTGTACATGCTCGAGGGTCAGAGGAGGCCATCGAGACGTTGTCAAGTTCTTGATTCTGCTGCGCTCGCGCTGGTGGTCGCGGTGGGGACTATACCATGGGGGTGGCCCCTTCCGTACAACTAGCAGCATGAGCCATCGCTGTCACTTGGGGAGGCCGTGGCAGGCCGGCTTGCTGTGAGCCCCCAGCCTCGGCGAAACCGAGCAAACTATGGATGGTGGCATGCCACTCATCCATCTGCTCGGTGTTGACGAAAACCTCAATAGCAACTAAGCCTGCGCCATAGCCTCCATAGGAGTGCTTGGCATGGGTGATGACGATGTGGACTGCACCGTAGCTCGGCTCCTGATGGTGCCAGCGGCGACAGCACCACACCCTTGCTGTTGAGAGGTGTCCATTTGGATGGCATGGTGACGTGGTGAAGGCGCTTGAGGGCCAGCGGCTCCGTTGGATGCAGCGGCCTGGTCAGCTCGTCCCAAGGGAGATGCACACGCTGAGATCGCTCCTGGGTGGGGGTGGCCGGAGGGCGGCGATTTGCCCCAGACCGAGCACCACCACTGTGGTTGTGCCCGTCGGTGAGGGGAAGGGGCGCAGATGGAACAATCCCTCCACCCGTACCTCGTGGAGCATGGCCACCGGGATGTTGCTCTCCTACGGTGTCTCCTGCTCCCACTTCGACAGCGAGGGAGGCGGTGACAGTGCGCCCGCGCCGACCGCACCCCCAGCAGCGTCCACGTCCTCACGCGCCTTCGCATCCCCGATAGTGTTGGTGGCTACGGGCGGCGGAGCCTTCGAGGTGGACGGGTGAGCTGAAGCACCGGATTTCTTCTTGGGCGCCATGATCGATGGCACCATCGAAAATGAAGATGGCGATGAAGAGGATGCGTTGCTCATGCTTTCAGGTTCGCGCAAGTGTTCCCCCTACCTGGCGCACCAAATATGTCGTGGAAAACCACGGCCACCTATGGGACCAAGGGTTCCTTGCTGGTTCGACGGGGGGATGTCATGTTGCACAAAGAGCAGAAGAGCGTGGGGAAGCACGACAGAGATCACACGAGCAATTTTACCCAGGTTCAGGCCGCCATGAGGCATAAAACCCTACTCCTGCTTTGGTGGATTGATGGTGGAAAAATGGTGGTGGTCGTAGTGCATTTGTCGGGCAGGGTTGCCTCTGGGTGAAACGACTACGAGCATATGAAATATGAGGGGGTGGATTCACTAACACAGGGTCCAACCCTTTCTAAGGTTGCCATGGGCCTCCTTTTATAGGCTAAGGTGGTCACCACAGTGGCAAATCAGTCATTATGCACTGATAAGATAGCAAATAATTCTATGATACCAAACTCTGCAGGATGACGAAGGGCATTAAATCCACCGCTCAATGTCACATCGTTGGTTGCCCGACAGGCCTTGTCGGGCTATCTTGCCATCTTCGCGCCTGCTCGCCTGACATGTTGCAGGACGAGTGTTGCCTGTAGGTATCTCCTGTAAAAAGAGGCTGCCGTGTGGCAAATGGCTGCCACTTAGTCACTTTGCGGCTTGACACTGCACTGATCGATGACGTGCGTCGTGGTGAGGTGGTTTCGCCTCCACGAGTCCCGGCAGGCCCTACCGGGGTGTCTTGGGGGTTTTCTTCCGGGGGTGACCCTGTCCTCGCCAAGCTCGCCTGCCCGGCAAGGGAGGCCCTTCTCCTGGTGATTTCTTACTTCTCTGGCGTGGCCTCGGTCCCCTTTATCTGCATGTTGGTCCTTTGAAGATCTTGGTCTCTTGTACCTTGGCCTGATCCTGGTGCTATAATCTTGCTCTCGTGCATGTGCACAGTCTGGGAAACAATCCCAGGGTTTGTTGCACCGACACAGTCAGACCAAATAGAAGAACTCGGTGAGACCGATTTAGTTCAAAATGTGAACGTTAAGAATCTTGGTGGGACCGACTGGAACACGGACTGATGTGCTAGGGCCTAGGGCAAACATCAACTCGATGGCACCGATTGCATCAAGTCGGTCAGACCAAAGTGAAGCAATAAGGCAACATAGAGAATGTCAAGCCAACTCGATGAAACCGATTGCATAACTCAATGAGACCGAAATAAATGCAACAAGTCATAGAGCATTGGCAAGGCCATCTCGGTGATACCGAGATCCATATCGGTGTGACCGGACAGTTAGGTTTTCTGGCAGTGGCTATGTCATATGAACTTGGTGGCTCCGGGTAGAAAGAATCGGTGGGGCCGAGTTGTAGTTTGGTTTTTTGACATATTTGGTATGAGAAAGTGGTTGAGGGATTTGGTGCAATATCACTAAGCATTTGAGCAAGCAAGCCATTAAGCAACACCTCATCCCCTTTTAATAGTATTGGCTTTCCTATGGACTCAATGTGATCTTGGATCACGAAAATAGAAATGAAGAGTCTTGAGCTTTTGCCAATATGTGTCCTTAGCATTTTGAGGGGTCCACATCTCTAGTCCATGCCATGCCATTCATTCAACTCTCTGAAATATTAAACTTGAATGGATATTACTTCAATGAGCTATATGTTGTTATGAATTAGCAAAACCACTCGGGGATTAGTTGCACTTTCAAGAAGCCCCATGCAGCATGCTGTTGATCCTACTAAATCAGAGAAGGTGGCTGAACCACCAATGCACAAGAATCACCCTGCTACTCAAAGGAACCTACATATTTTTGTGATAGCTAGCCGATAACCCACAAGTATAGGGTATCGCAATAGTTTTCAAGGGTAGAGTATTCAACCCAAATTTATAGATTCGACACAAGGAAGCCAAAGAATATTTGTAAGTATTAGCAATTGAGTTGTCAATTCAACCACACCTAGAGATTAATTATCTGCACAAAGTGATCAGTAGCAAAGTAGTATGATAGTTTTGATAATTGTAGCAGCAGCAATAGTAACGGTAACAATGATAGCAATGATATTGTAGCAAGTGCAGCAGTAATGATAGTAGTGGTAACTTAGCAAGAACAATATAGGAGAAATTCGTAGGCATTGGATCAATGATTCGTTGGATGATATTCATCATGTGACAGTCATAACCTAGGGCGATATGACACTAGCTCCAGTTCATAAATATAATGTAGGCATGTATTCCGTAAATAGTCATACGTGCTTATGGAAAGAACTTGCATGTCATCTTTTGTCCTACCCTCCTATGGCAGCAAGGTCCTATTGAAAACTAAGGGATATTAAGGCCTCCTTTTAATAGAGAACCGGAACAAAGCATTAACACACGGTGAATACATGAACTCCTCAAACTACGGTCATCACCGGGAGTGGTGCCGACTATTGTCACTCCTGGGTTGCCGGATCATAACACGTAGTAGGTGACTATAACTTGCAAGATCGGATCTAGAAGAAGATATAATGGTGATAACATAAACGGTTCAGATATGAAATCATGGCACCCGGGCCCAAAGTGACAAGCATTAAGCATGGCAGATTCATAGCAACATCAATCTCAGAACATAGTGGATACTAGGGATCAAGCCATAACAAAACTAACTAGATTACATGATGAATCTCATCCAACTCCTCACCGACCAGCGAGCCTATGAAGGAATTACTCACTCCCGTTGGGGAGCATCATGGAATTGGCGATGGAGAAGGGTTGGTGATGACGAAGATCGAAGACCCCCCCCCTCTCCAGAGCCCCAAACGGACTCCGATCTGGCCTCCCGATGAAGAACAGGAGGTGACATCGGCTCTGTCTCATGGAGCGCGATAATTCTTTCTCCCTGATTTTTTCTGGAAATATGTGATTTTATAGCGGCGGTTTCAGGGTCTGCGGGGCCACCAGGTGGGGACAATCCACCTGGGCACGCTTGGAGGGGGCACCCTGGTGGGTTCTGCCCACCCAGGTGCCCCCCTCCGGTGGATCTTGGCTCCATAAATGCTCTTTATTGATATAAAAAATCCTCGTAAAGTTTCGTTCCATTTCGAGAACTTTTATTTCTGCACAAATGGTAGTTCTGCTGAAAACAACGTCAATCCGGGGTTAATTTCATTCAAATCATGCAAATTAGAGTCCAAAAAAGAGGAAAAGCGTTAGGAAAAGTAGATACATTGGAGACGTATCAACTCCCCCAAGCTTAAACCTTTTGTTTGTCCTCAAGCAATTCAGTTGATAAACAGAAAGTGAAAAAGAAAAACTTTTACAAACTCTTTTGCTCTTGCTTGCATAAATAATCTTAAATAGCACCCAATTTTTCAGCCAATGTTATAACTAACCATGTCGACAATAACTCTTAAAAATATATTAACTCATATCAATGACATAATCAGCTAGCGAGCAATAATAAGATATCTCAAATAGCAACAAATTATCAAAATAACCATGATATAATATGACAATAGTGGTATCTCGCTAGCCCTTTCTGAGACCGCAAAACATAAATGCAGAGCAGCTCCAAAGTCCAAGCAGCGACTAAACATTGTTATTCATGGTAGAAAAGATCCATTCATGATGCACCCAACATTAGCTACAGACAATGCATCAACATGACATCAGTGCTCTAAGGTTCTGGCGCTTATTTGAGAAGGTGATGACACAACATAAAAGTAAATAGATAGTCTCTTCGCAGAGGGAAGCAGTGATTTGCAGCAGTGTCAGAGCTCAAATTTTAAAAACAGAAGTAAATGATATTTTGAGAGATGCACCCTTCTTGTTTACTTCACGACCATCGGTTATCAATATCTTCCATGCTAAACACGCTAGTGGCGGTTCCCAAGTGATAAAGTAAAGGTTATGACTCCGTAGGAGTTTTTGTTTGATTATCTATAAGCTTTTTCTTTTTGCAGTTTGGGACTGGGAATCCCTATTACCGTCCTTTTCTCGTGCAATGGCGAGTGAATAAACATTCAGCTTGAGAATAACCCACTTAGCATGGAAGATACTGACTACCTCTTGTCGTTCTGTGAACAATCTAGGCACACAGAAAGGATATTTATTTGAAGTTTTTAGAGATGGCACATGCAAATTTACTTAGAATGGCAGGGTAATACCGCATATAGGTAGGTATAGTGGACTCATCTTGAATAACTTGGGTTTAAGGTTTTTGATGTACAACCAGAATTCCCACTTAGTACAGGTGAAGGCTAGCAATTAGATTGAGAAGAGGCCAGCTAGAGAGCAACAACGGTCTTGAACATGCATTATGCGTAAGTAACATTGGACACTAGCATGAGTAGGATATGAACACCATGAACATAAATATCATAGAGGCTATGTTGGTTTTGATTCAACTACATGCATGAACATGTGCCAAGTCAAGCCACTCAAACATTCAGAGGTGGATACCATATCATCATACTACATCACAATAGTTTTAACGCAATGTTGACATCCAAGATAAATCATTATCCACTCCTAGCTACTTATGCATGGCATGAGAAACTATAATCTCTAATTGTCATTGCAAACATGTTTAATCATAATGTGCTGAATCATGGGTACTGGGTTAAACATATTTACAAAAACAAAACAAGTCAGGTTCATACCCATTTCTCTCTGCCACAGCTAGTTCATCAAATCTCGTCATTATTGCCTTTCACTTGCATGACCGAACGATATGAGAATAATAATAGTGCAAGAGTGCCGTGGACTAAGCTGGAATCTGCAAACATTTTATTCAACGGGAGAAGACAAGGTAAAATGGGCTCTTTGTTAGATCAACAATGATGCATATGAGAGCCACTCAACATTTTCATCGTGGTCTTCTCCTCGATATGACTCAAATAAAAAGAAAAGAAATTCAGAGAAACTCAATGAAATATTTTTGGAGTTTTTGGTTTTCTAGAACAAGCAAATTAAATAAAAGAGAAGAACGAAAATGAGAAAAACTATTTACACGGGAAAGCTCCCAACAAGCAAAAGAAGAACAAGGAAATCTTTTTGGGTTTTCTTTTTAGTGATACAACTAACTACTCTAGAAAGAAAAATAAAAAAGAAGCAATAAATGTTTTTGGGTTTTCTCAAAGTTTTTCAAACACACAAGAAGAAAGCGAGAAAATAAATTTAGCATGGATAATACAATGAAAAGTGTGGACACCGACAACTGGAATGAAGTATGTGAACATGAATGTAATGTCAGTGGAAATACGTACTCCCCCAACCTTAGGATTTTGGCCTAATCTTGGTAATCAATCAGTAGTCGAAGAAACCGTGAGGTCCCATGTCAAACTGTTGAGGAGCAGGTACCTATGGATCCCACTACTGAGGCTCCTGCTGTGTTGCAGCCTTGTTGTTCCGGTAGGCGATGATGTCTGCAGGCATAATCCTGTATCCACCCCTGGCAATAGGATCAAACAAAGCAGGTGCAGGCAGTGGAATAATATCACGAGTTCTCACACTAAAAACCAGGTTATATGGGATAGGAATGTTAGGGTTATCGACAGCAATAAACTGGTGGTATTCCATAGCAGCGCGATCTACATAAACCTTGGGCAAAGGATAATCATGCAGACATATCTGAATGTTAAAGCGAGCAACCAAACGAGTAGCGTAAATACCACCATGAATTTTACCCTTGGATTTATTATTATGAAGGCGACATGCCACAATAGCTCCCAAGCTGTAAGTGTTGTCGCCTTCAAGTGCATGACGTAAAATAGCAAGGTCTGGGGCACTGACTGCACCCACCTTCTCTCTAGTAAGCAAACATTTTGCAATGAAAAGACCAAAATAACGAACAACAAGAAAATGCAAGCCGGCTGTGGTGTTATTCGACACCCCTCTCTCATCATCCACTGTCTGAGTACGATAAAAGTTTTCAAACTCTGCAGTCCTAGGCTCTACCAAACAACCATCAGAGGGAAGCAAGCATATTTCACAAAATTCAGTAAGTGGTATCTAATGGAGTTCAACATATAACTTAAACTGCACCTCAGGGGGATTATTCCTAGGAAGAAAATTAAAACTTTGCACAAAGGAATTTGTGAGGAGATGATACTGTTCACATTCAGCTGTGATGAAGTCGGTGAGGCCGGCATAAGCATCATATTGTGCACACTCTTGAAGGATTCCGGCACCTTCCATGAATGGCGTATGCGGCCATTCGCACGGTCGTACTTCTGCTATTCTTCGGGTATGGAGATCACTGTCAGACGACTCCCCAATAACTCCCTTGGAGTTCTTCTTGGAAGCAAACTTCCTAAAGATACTCATGTTTTTAAAAGCAACAATCCCCCAAAATAGTTTCGGAAATGGAGCTTCGAGCAAATAGATCGAAATCCGCGGGTTTTCTCTAGAGGTAGGTGATCAAGTGGTTTGAAGAGATAAGTGAGGGGCCCACGTGGGGACCACAACCCACCAGGGCGCGCCTGGGGATCCTGGCGCGCCCAGGTGGGTTGTGCCCACCTGGTGCACCTCCCTCTGATGTTATTTGCACCAAAAATTCTCAAATATTTGGGAAAAAAATCGTATTAAAATTTCAAAGCATTCTGAGAACTTTTATTTCTGGGTCATTTTTTATTGCTCGGGAAATTCAAAAAACAGACAAAACATGGCATTTTATTTTATTTAACTAACAAAAACAGAAAGTAAAAGGTAGGGACAGAAGGTAGTGCTTACTATATTCATCAACTTCATACCTCTCAAAAACGATCCATCAATAAGGTTCATCAAGTCTTATTAACAACCACTTCCGATTAGCATGAAACCGAAGAACTTTCATAAATCAGTAAGTTACCCCAACGGGGATATGAATGTCTCCAACAATAAGCATTTCATATTTCTTTTGAACAGTAGGTATAGGTAGTTGAAAACTTCCAATTGTGATTGTCGAAGATTTTTCAATAACATTAATACCATTCACTTGGAAGTGTTTCTTCGAAAAGTGCACCGTATGCTCATTACCAATGATATGAAAAGAACCCTTGCTTTTATCACAATCAATAACAGCTCCTGCAGTATTCAAGAAGGGTCTACCAAGGATAATCGACATGTTGTCGTCCTCGGGCATCTCAAGCATAACAAAGTCAGTCAAAATAGTAACATTAGCAACAACAACGGGTACATCCTCACAAATACCGATAGGTATGAGCAGTAGATTTGTCAGTCATTTGCAAAGATATTTCAGTAGGTGTGAGTTTATTCAAATCAAGTCTTTTATATAAAGAGAAAGGCATAACACTAACAGCAGCTCCCAAATCACATAAAGCAGTTTTCACATAGTTTCTTTTGATGGAGCAAGGTATAGTTGGTATTCCCAGATCTCCAAGTTTTTAGGTACTCCATCTTTAAAAGTGTAATTAGCAAGCATAGTGGATAGTTCAGCTTCTGGTATTTTTCTCTTATTAGTGATGATGTCTTTCGTGTACTTTGCATAAGGAGGCATTTTCAAGATATCAGTCAAGCGAGTACTCAAAAAGACTTGCCTCAGCATTTCAGCAAAGCGTTCAAATTCTTCATCATCTTTATTTTTACTTGACTTAGGTCGAAAGGGCATAGGTTTTTGAACCCACGGTTCTCTTTTGTTACCGTGTTTTCTAGCCACAAAGTCTCTTTTATCATATCTTTTATTCTTGGGTTGTGGGTTATCAAGATCAATAGCGGATTCTACTTCAACGTCATTATATGGTTATTTTTCATTGTTTGGTTGAGTATCTTCATGAACATCATCATTATCTTTTTCATTATCACTAGGTGAATGTTCATTACCATATTGAGTTTCAACATCAGAAATAGAAACATCATTATCATTATCAGGAGGTTTTTCTACTTCAGGTTCACTAGAGGCATGCAAAGTACTATCATTTTTCTTCTTCTTTTTCTTTTTAGAAGGACCGGGTGCACTCATATTATTCCTTTGTGAATCATGTTCAATTCTTTTTGGGTGTCCCTCATGATAAAGTGGTTCCTGAGTCATTTTACCTCCTCTAGTTGCTACTCTAACAGCAAAGTCATGTATGTTGTTATTCATTTCATCAAGCAATTGTTTTTGAGATTTAGCAACTTGTTCTAACTGAGTTTGTACCATAGAAGCATGCTTTCCCACACCTCTAACATCATTTGAGATTCTAAATAACAAGTCACTCAAGCGAGCAATCATATTAGAATTGTATTTCAATTGTTTCATAACATTTGCATTGAAGTGGTCTTGTTTTCTAATGTAATTCTCAAACTCATAAAGGAATTGGCTAGGGTGCATATTGTGAGGATTACCATTATCATTGAATTTCATTAGAGAATTTACCTCTACCACCTTAGCCAGTGGTGGTGTATCAAGCCCATGTATTTCTTCAATAGGAGGTAAATTTTTGACATCCTCAGCTTTAATACCTTTTTCCTTCATAGATTTCTTTGCCTCTTGCATATCTTCAGGACTAAGATATAAGATACCCCTCTTCTTCAGAGTGGGCTTAGGTGGTGGTTTGTGAAGAGTCCAATCATCATAATTTTTCAATATGTTATTCAACAATTCTTGAGCTTGCCCAATAGTTCGTTCCCTGAAAACACTACCAGCACAATTATCTAGGAAATCCCTAGAAGCATCAGTTAGTCCATTATAGAAGATATCAAATATTTCATTTTTCTTAAGAGGATGATCAGGAAAAGCATTGATCAATTGGAGAAGCCTCCCCAAACTTGTGGGAGACTCTCTTCTTTAATTTGCACAAAGTTAAATATTTCCTCTAAGGCAGCTTGTTTCTTATGAGCAGGAAAATATTTTTCAGAGAAGTAATAAATCGTATCCTGGGACTATGCACACAACCAGGAGCAAGAGTAATGTACCAAGATTTAGCATCGCCCTTTAATGAGAACGGAAATAATTTGAGAATATAGTAATTAATAACGAATCTTCTCATCATGAGCAAAAAGGGTGGCTATGTCATTCAACTTAGTAAGATGTGCCACAACAGTTTCAGTCTCATAAACATGGAAAGGATCGGATTCAACCAAAGTAATCAACTCCGGGTCGACAGAGAATTCATAATCCTTATCATCAATAAAGATAGCTGTGGTAGCAAACTTGGGATCACATTTCATTTTAGCATTCTGATATTTTTCTTTATACTTGCATAATAATTTCTCTAGATCATCTCTATCCTTACAAGCAAGAATATCTCTAGTTGTCTCCTCATTTATAACATAACCTTCCGGTACCTTTGGCAATTCATATCTAAGAGGGCTAGTTCTAGCAGGTGTTTCAAGATTTTTAGTTTCAAGCTCATCATCAATTTCAACAATATCATGTTGTCTTACTCTAGCAATTTGTTCATCAAGAAATTCACCTAGTGGCATTATCATCATGCAAGGTACTAGCATCATCATAAGCATCATTCATAGTAGAACTAGCATCATCAATAACTTGTGACACATCAGGATTGATAGCATGTGGTGGAGTTGCAAGTTTACTTATAACAGAAGGTGAATCTAAAGCAGAGCTAGATGGCAGTTCCTTACCTCCCCTCGTCTTAGAGGGGAAAATCGTAGTCTTAGCATCCTTCAAATTCTTCATCGTGATAAATTGATAATAATCTCAAGTGACTCAACAAATATAGTTATGCTCCCTGGCAACAGCGACAAAAAAAGGTGTTTATAACTGATATGTCTCCAACGTATCTATAAGTTTTGATTGCTCCATGCTACTTTATCTATTGTTTTGGACTATAATGGGGTTTATTTTCCACTTTTATATTATTTTTGGGACTAATCTATTAACCGGAGGCCCAGCCCAGAATTGTTGTTTTTTGCCTATTTTAGTGTTTGGAAGAAACAGAATATCAAACGGAGTCCAAACGGAATGAAACCTTCGGGAATGTGATCTTCTCACCGAACATGATGCAGGAGACTTGGACCCTACTCCAAGAAGTGCTAGAGGCGGTCACGAGGGTGGGGGCGCGCCCTCCCCCCTGGGTGCGCCCCCTACCTCGTGGGCCCCCTGACGCTCCACCGACGCACTCCTTCCTCCTATATATACCTACGTACCCTCAACAGGCCGGAGATAGAGCCAAAAACCTAATTCCACCACCGTAACTTCCTGTATCCACGAGATCTCATCTTGGGGCCTGTTCCGGAGCTCCGCCGGAGGGGGCATCCACCACAGAGGGCTTCTACACCATCACCATAGCCCCCCGATGAAGTGTGAGTAGTTTACTTCAGACCTTCAGGTCCATAGTTAGTAGCAAGATGGCTTCTTCTCTCTTTTTGGATCTCAATACAATGTTCTCCCCCTCTCTCGTGGACATCTATTCAATGTAATCTTCTTTTTGCGGTGTGTTTGTTGAGACCGATGAATTGTTGGTTTATGATCCAGCTTATCTATGGAAAATATTTGATTCTTCTCTGAATTCTTTTATGTATGATTGAGTTATCTTTGCAAGTCTCTTCGAATTATCCGTTTGGTTTGGCCAACTAGATTGGTAGTTCTTGCAATGGGAGAAGTGCTTAGCCTTGGGTTCAATCTTGCGGTGACCTTACCCGGTGACAGAAAGGGTTGCAAGGCACATATTGTATTGTTGCCATCGAGGATAACAAGATGGGGTATTTATCATATTGCATGAATTTATTCCTCTACATCATGTCATCTTGCTTAAGGCGTTACTCTGTTTTTAACTTAATACTCTAGATGCATGCTAGATAGCGGTCGATGAGTGGAGTAATAGTAGTAGATGCAGAATCGTTTCGGTCTACTTGTCACGGACGTGATGCCTATATACATGATCATTGCCTGGATAACCTCATAACTATGCTCAATTATGTCAATTGCTCAACAGTAATTTGTTCACCCACCGTAGAATACTTATGCTCTTGAGAGAAGCCACTAGTGAAACCTATGGCCCCCGGGTCTATTCTCATCATATCAATCTCCATCACTTTATTTACTTGCTTTTGCTTTTACTCTTTACTTTGCCTCTTTATACCAAAAATACCAAAAAATATTATCTCTATCAGATCTCACCCTCGTAAGTGACCGTGAAGGGATTGACAACCCCTAAGCGTTGGTTGCGAGTAGCTATCGTTTTTTGCAGGTACGAGGGACTTGCGTGTGGTCTCCTACTGGATTCATACCTTGGTTTTCAAAAACTGAGGGAAATACTTACGCTACTGTGCTGCATCACCCTCCCCTCTTCAGGGAAATCCAACGCAAGCTCGAGACGTAGCAAGAAGAATTTCTGGCACCGTTGCCGGGGAGGCTTAGGCAAAAGTCAACATACCAAGTACCCATCGCAATCCCTATCTCTCGCATTACATTATTTGCCATTTGCCTCTCGTTTTCCTCTCCCCCACTTCACCCTTGCCGTTTTATTCGCCCTCTCTTTTTCGTTCGCCTTCTTCCCATATGTATCTTTGTTTGTGTTTCCTTGTGCCTTCTTTATGCTTGCATCTTCGCTTGCTGAAAATCTATTGATATGGATCCACTTAAAGTGTTCTACTTGGATCATCTTCGATCCTTATGCGCTTGTGCTGAAACCCCAACTAGCCTAGTTGATGGGAAATCTTTAGATGAGCATGCTCATTATGTGCATCACCATTTGTCTGAAAAAGGGAGACTCTTATGGAGTCAAATAAACAGATTGTTGTGTTATGCTTGGAATCTTTGTGAAATTTATGATTTTACTTGTTGCTCTAAGAACCCTAAAAACACCTTCCTTACCTATGTGAGTTTAATGAAAATGAAATCTTATCTTCTTATGCAAAGGGTGTTTATAGTTACTATGATATCAAACAAATTGAAGAATTTGTTGCTTTTAAGGGTGCTTATGAAGTTGCTTCTTTGATTGAAAAGTATGATATTACTCTCTATGAATCTGAAAATTTTGACATACTTAAATATTGCTATGAAAACTATGCTCATAATGTCTATGTCAAAGAATTTATTGAGAGAATGACCGTTGCTTTGGAAGGAAATAATGATATGCATGAATCTATAGGTAATGATGATTCCGATGATTTGATTGAAATATCCCTTGATGAACATGATGCTTGCTATTCTTGTGGCCATGATGCCAATATTTATGAAGATGAATTTGCTATAGTTCCTTATGTTAAACATGAGATCGTTGCTATTGCACCCATACTTGGTAGTTCCTTCGATGAAAAACATGATTGCAATGATTTTACTATAAATTCTCTTGATGTCAATCATGCTAATAATATGCAAAACCCTAAGCTTAGGTATGCTAGTTTTGCTATGTCTACTACTTGTTGCAATGATCATGATTGGGGTGATTCTTCTTTCGATCTTGAAATTTTATTTAATCCCCATGGTGAATATGAGATTGATAATAGTGTTTGCAATAATATTGAAAGTGGGTTTGGAAGAGTGTCAACTTTAGATCCCACATATTTGGATAATGTTCAATCTTATGAAGTTTTTGATAAAAGTGGGTTTGGAGAGCTCATGACTTTAGTAAATATTAATCCCACTATTTCGGAAGAGTGTCAACTTCGCATGCATGTGGATCGTGTTGAGAATATGTTATGTGATAGCTATATTGTTGAATTTTCTTATGATCCTACATGTAATTATTATGAGAGAGGAAAATATGGTTATAGAAATTTTCATGTTACTAAATTACCTCTCGTTATGTTAAGATTGCTATTGTTCCTTTCCGTTTCCTTGCATATGCTAGTTTTTGCTTGCTACGATAATTTGTTTGCCTATAATATGCCTATGCATAGGAAGTATGTTAGACTAATGTGTGTTTGTCACATGTTTTATGATGCTATCTTTGTGCCTCAATTCTTGTCTTTCTTGTGAGCATCATTGAAATCTCAATGCCTAGCTAGGGGCGTTAAACGATAGCGCTTGTTGGGAGGCAACCCAATTTTATTTTGTGTTTTTTGTTTTTGATTATGTTTAGGAATAAATAATCCATCTAGCCTCTGTTTAGATGTGGTTTTATGTTTTAATTAGTGTTTGTGCCAAGTAGAACCTATAGGATAAGCTATGATGATAGTTGATTTGATTCTGCTGAAAAACAGAAACTTTGCACTCACGAGAAAAAATTAAATAAATCACAGGAACGTGATTTTGCATTGATTCTTTTTGATGCTTATCAATAAACAAATTTTCCAGTACGTCCTATTTTGGTTGGAATTTTTAGAGTTCCAGAAGTTTGCGTTAGTTACAGATTGCTACAGACTGTTCTGTTTTTGATAGATTCTGTTTTTCGTGTGTCGTTTGCTTATTTCAATGCATCTATGGCTAAAAAATTAGTTTATAAACCATAAGGAAGTTGGAATACAGTAGGTTTATCACCAATATAAATAAATAATGAGTTCATTACAGTACCTTAAAGTAGTCTTTGTTTTCTTTCTCTAATGGAGCTCACGAGATTTCTATTGAGTTTTGTGTTGTGAAGTTTTCAAGTTTTGGGTGAATTCTTTTGATGGATTATGGAACAAGGAGTGGCAAGAGCCTAAGCTTGGGGATGCCCATGACACCCCCAAGATAATCCAAGGACACCAAAAATTCAAAGCTTGGGGATGCCCCGGAAGGCATCCCCTCTTTCGTCCACTTCCATCAGTAATTTACTTGGAGCTATATTTTTATTCACCAACATGATATGTGTTTTGCTTGGAGCGTCTTGTATTATTTGAGTCTTTGCTTGTTAGTTTACCACAATCATACTTTCTGTACACACCTTTTGAGGGAGCCATACATGATTTGGAATTTGATAGAATACTCTATGTGCTTCACTTATATCTTTTGAGCTTGATAGTTGCTCATAGTGCTTCACTTATATCTTTTTGAGCGTGATAATTTTTTGCTCTAGTACTTCACTTAGATCTTTTAGAGCATGGTGGTGGATTTGTTTTAAAGAAACTTGATCTCTCATGCTTCACTTAGATTATTTTGGGAGTCGTTAATAGCATGGTAATTTGCTTAATGTTAATATAATTGGTGTTCAAGATATGTGAAACTTTCTTTTGAGTGCGTTGAATACTAAGATAAGTTTGATGCTTGATAATTGTTTTGAGATATGGAGGTAATAATATCAAAGTCATGCTAGTTGAGTAGGTGTGAATTTGAGAAATACTTGTGTTGAAGTTTGTAAGTCCCGTAGCATGCACGTATGGTTAAAGTTGTGTAACAAATTTGAAGCATGGAGTGTACCTGGCTTGTGCATCCTTATGAGTGGCGGTCGGGGACGAGCGATGGTCTTTTCCTACCAATCTATCCCCCTAGGAGCATGCGTGTAGTACTTGATTTTTGATGACTTCTAAATTTTTGCAATAAGTATATGAGTTCTTTTGACTAATGTTGAGTCCATGGATTATACGCACTTTTACCTTTCCGCCATTGCTAGCCTCTTCGGTACCGTGCATTGCCCTTTCTCACATTGAGAGTTGGCGCAAACTTCGCTGGTGCATCCAAACTTCGTGATACGATACGCTCTATCACACATAAACCTCCCTATATCTTCCTCAAAACAGCCACCATACCTACCTATTATGGCATTTCCATAGCCATTCCGAGATATATTGCCATGCAACTTTCCACCGTTCCATTCATCATTATTATGACATACATTACTTTTGTCATATTGCCATTGCATGATCATGTAGTTGACATCGTATTTGTGGCAAAGCCACCATGCATTATTTTTCATACATGTCACTCTTGATTCATTGCACCATCCCGGTACACCGCCGAAGGCATTCATATAGAGTCATACCTTGTTCTAGTTTCGAGTTGTAATCCTCATGTTGTAATCAATAGAAGTGTGATGATCATCATTATTAGAGAATTGCCCAAATAAAAGAAAGGAAGGCCAAGATAAAAAAAGAAAGGCCAAAAAAATAAAATAAAAGGGCAATGCTACTATCTCTTTTTCCACACTTGTGCTTCAAAGTAGCACCATGTTCTTCATGTAGTGAGTCTCATATTTTGTGCTTCAAAGTAGCACCTCGTTCTTCATGTAGTGAGTCTCATATATTGTGCTTCAAAGTAGCACCATGTTTTTCATATAGTGAGTCTCATAAGTTGTCTTTTTCATACTAGTGGGAATTTTTCATTATAGAACTTGGCTTGTATATTCCTACGATGGGCTTCCTCAAATGCCCTAGGTCTTCATGAGCAAGGAAGTTGGATGCACACCCACTAGTTTTCTTTTGTTGAGCATTCATAGATCTAGTGCATCCGTTGCATGGAAATCCCTACTCCTCATGTTGACATCAATTGATGGGCATCTCCATAGCCCATTGATTATCCTCGTCAATGTGAGACTTTCTCCTTTTTTGTCTTCTCCACACAATCCCCATCATCATATTCTATTCCACCCATAGTGCTATATCCATGGCTCACGCTCATGTATTGCGTGAAGGTTGAAAAAGTTGGAGATTATTTAAGTATGAAACAATTGCTTGGCTTGTCATCGGGGGTATAGAAGTTGGGAACATCTTTGTGTGACGAAAATGAAGCATAGCCTAACTATATGATTTTGTAGGGATGAACTTTCTTTGGCCATGTTATTTTGAGATGACATAATTATTTTGATTAGTGTGCTTGAAGTATTATTATTTTTATGTCAATATGAACTTTTGTCTTAATCTTTCGGATCTGAATATTCATGTCACAATTGAGAAGATTTACATTGAAATTATGCCAAAGTATCACTCCACATCAAAAATTCTCTTTTTATCATTTACCTACTCAAGGACAAGCAGGAATTAAGCTTGGGGATGCCTGATACGTCTTCAACGTATCTATAATTTTTGATTGCTCCATGCTACTTTATCTATTGTTTTGGACTATAATGGGCTTTATTTTCCACTTTTATATTATTTTTGGGACTAACCTATTAACCGGAGGCCCAGCCCAGAATTGCTGTTTTTTTGCCTATTTCAGTGCTTCGAAGAAACGAAATATCAAACGGAGTCCAAACGGAATGAAACCTTCGGGAACGTGATCTTTCCCCCCTACCTCGTGGCCCCCCTGACGCTCCACCGACGTACTTCTTCCTCCTATATATACCTACGTACCCCCAATAGATCGGAGACAGAGCCAAAAATCTAATTCCACCGCCATAACTTCCTGTATCCACGAGATCCCATCTTGGGGCCTGTTCCGGAGCTCCGCCGGAGGGGGCATCCACCACGGAGGGCTTCTACATCATCACCATAGCCCCTCCGATGAAGTGTGAGTAGTTTACTTCAGACCTTCGGGTCCATAGTTAGTAGCTAGATGGCTTCTTCTCTCTTTTTGGATCACAATACAATGTTCTCCCCCTCTCTCGTGGAGATCTATTCGATGTAATCTTCTTTTTGCAGTGTGTTTGTTGAGACTGATGAATTGTGGGTTTATGATCCAGCTTATCTATGGAAAATATTTGATTTTTCTCTGAATTCTTTTATGTATGATTGAGTTATCTTTTCAAGTCTCTTCGAATTATCCGTTTGGTTTAGCCAACTAGATTGGTAGTTCTTGCAATGGGAGAAGTGCTTAGCTTTGGGTTCAATCTTGCGGTGACCTTACCCAGTGACAGAAAGGGTTGCAAGGCACGTATTGTATTGTTGCCATCGAGGATAACAAGATGGGGTATTTATCATATTGCATGAATTTATTCCTCTACATCATGTCATAGATGCATGTTGGATAGCGGTCGATGAGTGGAGTAATAGTAGTAGATGCAGAATCGTTTCGGTCTACTTGTCATGGACGTGATGCCTATATACATGATCATTGCCTGGATAACCTCATAACTATGCTCAATTCTGTCAATTGCTCAACAGTAATTTGTTCACCCACTGTAGAATACTTATGCTCTTGAGAGAAGCCACTAGTGAAACCTATGGCCCCCGGGTCTATTCTCATCATATAATTCTCCATCACTTTATTTACTTGATTTTGCTTTTACTCTTTACTTTGCCTCTTTATACCAAAAATACCAAAAAATATTATTTCTATCAGATCTCACCCTCGTAAGTGACCGTGAAGGGATTGACAACCCCTAACCGTTGGTTGTGAGTAGCTATCGTTTTGTGCTGGTACGAGGGACTTGCGCGTGGTCTCCTACTGGATCGATACCTTGGTTCTCAAAAACTAAGGAAATACTTATGCTATTGTGCTGCATCATCCTCTCCTCTTCGGGGAAATCCAACGCAAGCTCGAGACGTAGCAATAACCCACAAGTATAGGGGATCACAACAGTTTTCGAGGGTAGAGTATTCAACCCAAATTTATAGATTCGACACAAGGGGAGCCAAAGAATATTTGTAAGTATTAGCAGATGAGTTGTCAATTCAACCACACCTAGAGATTAATTATCTGCATCAAAGTGATCAGTAGCAAAGTAGTATGATAGTTTTGATAATAGTAGCAGCAACAGTAGTAATGGTAACAATGATAGCAATGATTTTGTAGCAAGTGCAACAGTAATGATAGTAGTGGTAACTTAGCAAGAACAATATAGGAAAAATTTGTAGGCATTTGAGGAATGATCCATTGGACCATATTTATCATGTGACAGGCATAACCTAGGGCGATACGACACTAGCTCCAGTTCATAAATATAATGTAGGCATGTATTCCGTAAATAGTCATACGTGCTTATGGAAAGAACTTGCATGACATCTTTTGTCCTACCCTCCCATGGCAGCGGGGTCCTATTGGAAACTAAGGGATATTAAGGCCTCCTTTTAATAGAGAACCGGAACAAAGCATTAACACATGGTGAATACATGAACTCCTCAAACTACGGTCATCACCGGGAGTGGTCCCGACTATTGTCACTCCGGGGTTACCGGATCATAACACGTAGTAGGTGACTATAACTTGCAAGATCGGATCTAGAACATAGATATAATGGTGATAACATAAACGGTTCAGATATGAAATCATGGCACCCGGGCCCAAACTGACAAGCATTAAGCATGGCAAAGTCATAGCAACATCAATCTCAGAACATAGTGGATACTAGGGATCAAGCCGTAACAAAACTAACTAGATTACATGATGAATCTCATCCAAATCCTCACCGACCAGTGAGCCTACGAAGGAATTACTCACTCCCGGTGGGGAATATCATGGAATTGGCGATGGAGAAGGGTTGGTTATGACGAAGATCAAAGATCCCCCTCTCCGGAGCCCCAAACGGACTCCAGATCTGGCCTCCCGATGAAGAACGGGAGGTGACGGCAGCTCCATCTCATGGAACCTGATAATTCTTTCTCCCTGATTTTTTGAAGAAATATGTGATTTTATAGCGCCGGTTTCAGGGTTTACGGGGCCACCTGGTGGGGACAACCCACCTGGGCGCGCCTGGAGAACCCACCAGGGTGCCCCCCTCTGGTGGATCTTGGCTCCAGAAATTCTCTTTATTGATGTAAAAAATCCTCGTAAAGTTTCATTCCATTCCGAGAACTTTTATTTCTGCACAAAAACAACACCATGGTAGTTTTGCTGAAAACAGAGTCAATCCGGGGTTAGTTTCATTCAAATCATGCAAATATTAGATCCCAAAATAAGAGGAAAAGCATTAGGAAAAGTAGATACGTTGGAGATGTATCAGCAGCGCATCCGATTGACTCCACAACCAGGGACGGGGTAGTCACGGTGACCCAGCTCCACGCAAGAGGTCTTCTCAGGATGTTGTATTCGAGGAAGAGGAGGAGGACGACATTGTTACAAGCCATCTTAAATAGCATGGGCAAGAAGGGTTATGAACTTGAAATAACCTACAGCTCGCAAGAATCTAGCCTTGGTGCTAGCGGTTAGTGTTACAGGTTGTTAGTTGGCCAGTGTCCCACCGCCTCCACTGGCGTATGTCTCACCTAGAGATCTCAAGAAGGCAAGGAAGGGGGTTTCACCAAAGAAAGACTTGGCAACATTGGCAGGATCATTCAGTGAGCATCGCCAGGCCCAATGAAAACTTTATGTTGGAACTATCAACGGATTGGTGATCCCGCGACGGTTCAAGTGCTCCATGATCTCGTGGAGTTGAGTGGGTCATTGATTCTTTGTCTAGTTGAAACACAAATGCCGAAGAGTCGAGTTGAAGGGTTGCATCTTTCTTTAGGTTTTGATTTCAGTTTTGGTGTAGGAAGTAGTGGCTGCAGTGGCGGTATTTGTACTTTTTGGTAGAATATTTTGGATGTGGAAATAAAAAATTGTTCACATTATCATGTGGATGCATGGGTGTCTGGACCTAGGAAGGGGCAATGGCATCTGTCTTGCTTTTACAGTGAAGCAAATAGGAGTCTTCGGTACAAAATGTGGGATACGATGAGGAGACTTAGAGGAGAAAGCACACGCCCGTGGATGTGTGTTGGTGACTTCAACAAGATTTCAGGAAAGAGCAACATATTGTCTCAAATGAAAGAGATGGTGTGCAGATTGATGCATTCTGTGAAGCTATTGATGTGTGCGGGCTAGCAAATATGGGCTATCGAAGAAGGTGGCTGGCGGAAATTTTTTCCGGGTTCGCTAGGACAGAGCATTGGAAATGGCATGCTGGTAAACATTGTTTCCGTTTGCTAGCTTGGAGCACCTCACATCAGTTAAATCGGATCACTGCCTAATTCTTTTGGATACAAAACGAGTGGATGTTAGTGGGCGTGCTACCAAAAAACCCTTTAGATATGAGTGCATGTGGGAGAGGGACCCATGGTTTGGAGATGTGCTAGAAGGTGCATGGTCATTGCATGGCTGGGCTAATTCATTGGCCGCTTTTTCTGAAAAAATGAATAGTGTTGTTGCTTAGCTACAGTGCTGGAGTCATACCTCATTTGGCTCATATGAGTGGAACTCCGCCAGCTTCATAGCAGGTTGGAGCCTTGGAGGTTCTACGAGCAGATGCAACACGACTTGAGTCGGGTGCAGAGGAAAAATTGATCGAGGCACGCATGGTTGAATTATGTTTTTGTGAGGAGATTATGTGGCGCCAGAGGGCTCGAGTACGATGGCTTGCTGAAGGAGATAGCAACACAAAGTTTTTCCACATGAAGGCGAGTGCAAGAAAATCAAAAAAATGTATTGCGGAAGTACAGAAGGTCGATGGTTCCATTTGTACTGATCCAGGAGAGATGGTAGCCATGACCACTAATTTCTATGAAAATCTGTACAATTTAGAGAACACAATTGGTATGGAGGAGGTCCTTTCGCACATACCTTCGAGAGTAGATGGTTTGATGGACAGCAAGCTCAATGCACCATATAGCAAGGAGGAGGTGAAAACGACATTGTTTCAAATGTTCCCTACAAAAGCACCTGGGCCAGATGGTTTCCCAGCACACTATTTCCAAAGGCATTCGGATTTATGCGGCGATGAGGTGACTGGTATAGTGCTCCGTGTTCTTAGTGGAGTTGATTCACCTGAGTAGATTAACAGGAAGTTCATTGTTTAAATTTCTAATATAGCAAGTCCAAAGAATTTAAGACAGTTTAGATTGGCTCAACAATGAGATCTTCAAGGTTGCGTCGAAGGTATTGGCCAAACGGGTCAAACTTATTCTCCCCGACATGTCCTTGAACCACACCTAACTTTCCGGGGGCGACTCTAGGGCGCCTCTTGCTCCGGTGGCCACTTCGGCCTCGGTGGAAACCACCCTGCAGGTGACCACTCCCGTCCTGGCAGCCACCCTCCTTGGCGGTGCTATGGCTCTCTGTTTTGGCCCCATGGCGCCTCCTTCGCTCAAATTTGGTTCTGGAAAAGAGTTTCAAGCAGCAATGTGAAGCAAGTTCGGGCACCCTGTGCTGTTCTCCCCTAGATTTAGGCAAAGAGAATTTTCCTGGTGGTTTCCTTTGCCCGAGCTTCCTTTCGATCGGACATTCATACAATTAGTGTTGTTTTACAATTCTACTTTGGAGGTTATCCGCAAGGTATACAGGTGCAATTGTTGAAGGATAGATCTTTCAAATTCTTGATAGCCTAGAAGTCTATGGGTTTTGAAGTTTACAACGCTGGTCGTATGTCGGAAAAGGATTTTGATATGGTGTTTAATCTATGGGGGAACGTGGTCCTCTTTGGCACCGTGAAGTGGTCCAATACTATCGTGAACATGATTCTAAATGGTCTTTAGTTGGGCACAATGGTAGAATTGTTCATAATTCCGACGATCACCGGAGACAAGCTTCGGTGGTTCGTTAGCTATAAGTTTTCCAGAGGCTATCCTTCCGGGAGCCATCACTACCGGCACAACCATCTATGCCGCTGATGACGCCACATAATGAATATACTAATGGTGGCGAGAACCACTCGAGTGATGTCTCGGCGCAGAATGATCGACATACCTTTGGAAACATTCAAATTATGTGTTATGCATGTGGCATGCTAGGCTGCAAAGCGAGGTTCTGCTAGGAGACCAGGCTGACGGGCCTTCTACCTCTCATGCAGTTCTCTTTTTTGCAAGCCCACCGGAGGAAGCTTGGGCCGATGGGGTTGTAAAGAGCTGGTTTTAGGCCCAGGGTCCGGCCCCAGAAGTCAAGCGGGTTTCCTCTTTTAGAGAGCTCATTTCAGGTCTTTTTCCTAATTCTTAGCGTAAACAGTTTCCTGTCTCCTCGCATTCCACTGCTACTGTTCAAACCTCGAGCTCGTCGCCATTGGTAACTAACAGTGCCCTTGCTCTTCCTCTCACTGCCTCCTCTGCTTTGTATGAGAGCATGGCAAATATCCCTTTTAACCCAACCCCTTTAGTCCCGCATGGCTTTGAGATCATCCATGTTGAAGGCAGGAATGGAGTATCTCATGCCGTTGTTCCTGTTGGTGAAATAATTTGCCTCCTTATGTTTTGGAGTTTCTTAACATAAACAGCATGGGACTTATGTGTTTGCTAGTGCACATAGAGTAACAGGTCCCTGGAGTCAAGAGGAGTTTGATTCAAACACTAAAGATAATCCCCTGTGTGGCAGTGAATGTTTTCACCGAAGATTATGATAACAAAAGTGACCCCTCAAAAATTGTTGACGCGAAGCAATTGGTTTAGTGTTCGTCTAAAGGAAGTGACTGCGACCGATAAGATTGAAGATGAAGTAAAGACGTAGCATTTTTTTCGTTGTTTCTCTTCTCATTATTTATTCATAGGACCACCGTACTACTAGGAGGGGTGTAGCGTTCGGAGCTTTGATTCTTTGATGCTAAACCCCAAGTCCTATGAAAGTTCCAAGAGAAATCTCTTTGTGTTCCGAGCAAATACTTGCCAGCAAGAGACTATGATCTTCCTCGCTGTGAGAGATTTGTCTCTGACCGAGGAGTTAGAATTACTTGGTCCTCAAGTAATGTTACCATTTCTCTTGAAATCCGGCTGATGTAAACATGTTGGTCGGCCATTGGCTGGACCACGTGTCCAAAATGGTCACTTCCCACCAGGGAAGGTTGCGGTAATAAATATCTACCCCGCACCAGCGTTGTCCTATGGATGCTCTGTTTAATTGTGAGAAGGTTCTTGAGCAATCCCCTCTCCAGAGTGATTTGAGTTTAAAATCCACCGAGAGAAAACCCCTAGAGCCAAAAAATTAGATAGTGGTTCAGCATCACTTGAATGTAAGTCTGGTACACTCCGCCTATTAATCTTGAGAGCTGCAAACTCTCTAGAAGGTTAGGTGTCAATTTCTTTAGAGACCAAGAGTAATTGTGGTTCTCGAAGAAGAAATCTGTAAAGGTTCGGAGATCACCTCAATTATCTACCACGAGTTATCGGCATTGGTTGGCGAACCAATTGTCGAGGAGAATAGGGTGAAGGGAGTTTATCTTCTATGTTAAATCACAACCCCTCCAACCAGACATAGTCCTTGTGCAGAAGGGCGAACTGGCCTACCAAATTCCTTGTCGCCATCGAGCATCACTAGTTACCTCTGCTTCTCCTCTTTACATTCAAATTGTTTCAATCATGTGATTTGTCTCGATGCATGCTTTTAGTTTCCATTCATTAGTTTGTGTTCGCTCACTATACACTGTTTCATTCGCTCCGCTGCTGGGTTCTGAGAGTTTTGATATTTCTAAAGAAATTTTAAAACTCGAATTCACCCCCTCTGGTAGACATACTTCATTCCTACAATTGGAATCAGAACAAGGTACTCCTTGACTCTGCTCATTTTTGTCTAACCACCTTGGAGTTTAAGTATGTCTTCAGTTAGCTACAAGTCGCACCTCAGATTCCCATCTTCGATGGGACAGACTATCCCTTATGAAAAGAGAAGATGAAGATCCGTCTCCGAGCTATTGATGATGATATGTGGAACGTGGTGCAGAATGGATTCAGAGTTGAAGTGCCCCAGGTCCACACTGACTTCGAGAAGAAACCCATTCAGATGGACGCTCATGCTAAAGATGAAATTGGTGGCCATCTCTCTCGTCCCCAATTTCTTCGCCATCATCAGTGTGAAACTGCAAAGGAATTGTGGGACATTCGTGAAAAGATAAATGAGGGTGTTTCAACTCAAAAAGAAGCTCACATTGATACTCTTCGGGCGAAGTTCAATCGGTTCAAGCAAATGAGAAATGAAAGTTGTCAACAAACTTTCGATCGTCTGAGTGACATTGCAAACGAGCTGCAAGATCTCGGCGCCAAAGACATCACTGATCACGAAGTTGTGAAGAAACTGCTCCGATCTCTTGACAGCTCATTCGACACACTAGTTCTGATGATTAGGGAATGAGCTAATTTCAAAGTTCTCGACTCTGCTGATATCATGGAAAGGTCAAATACCCATGAGGAACAAGAAGAAGAAAAGTGAGATATATGTGGCTTAAGTCACCACAAAAGTCATGCTCTCAGGATTGTGGCTGATTCTTCCTTAGAAGGACATACCGAAGAAGATTCAGATGACCCAGAAAGGATCAGCAAAGATCTCGCATTAATCATGAAAAGATTCCATTGCCTTCATAGGAAGAACCAGTTCCAGAAGAAAGGATCAAGCAATTCTGGTGGTTCAAAATATTCATCAAAACCTACTAGAGATTACACCTGCTTCAAGTGCAAAAGGCCAGGACATTTCATTTTGGACTGCCCTCTCTGGCAAGCTGAAATCCATGCCGGTGGAAGATATGATTCAGGAAACAACCATGGCAAAGGCAAGAGCAAGAACTACGACTCTGATAATGAGAATATAACGAAGAAGTCCTTCAAGAAGAAGGATAGCTCCACCTCCAAGTCTTCATCAAGATCTTCCTCAAGAAATCCCTCCAAATCCTCCTCCAACCGCAAGAACACCTCTCGCAAGGCCAAGGCGTACACCTCCCCTGCATCAAACTTCTTCGAGAATCATTCAAGCGATGATGAATCTCCTGCCTACTACTTCATGGCCAAAGCTTTGAAGGTAAAGGTATCCTCTGAACATCACAAGGTTCACTCTAGTGATCAATATTCTTCAGATGAGGATGACCATGCTAAACTGATCAAAATTGCTAATATACAACAAAACCCTCTTGAAAAAATTGAGAAAACCCTCAGGAAATCTGAAGGGTTGATGGTTGAGGAGATGGAGAAAAATCAGTCATTGACAGAAGAGCATTCCTCTCTCCAGTCACGAATGGAAGAGCTATCAAATCGTCATGATTTTCTCTTAGCCGACTACGAGAGATTAACTTATGATTACATAAAAAGGAAACAGGAACTCGAGTCACTGAGAGAGGCTCATGATGACTTGATCGGGGAAAATTCTCTTCTCACCCAACAACTAAAAGAGAAACCTGAATTGTTTATACTACCTTGCTTAAAATGCCTTATACGCAGTAATGTTGAATCTTCTATGAATGTTAACCCCTCTGTCGAGGAAAATGGTTTTGTGTCTGATGAGAATGCTAGGTTGAAGGATCTTATTCAGACAAGAATGTTCAAGTCTCTCAAAGGGCATGAAACCCTTTGTGATGTTCTGAACAATTCCATTCTTCACAAAATGCCAGGAAAGAAGGTATCGGTTTCGAAAGGAAACTGGATGAAAATGGCTCCTACTGGGAACCTGATCAATATCCTCGCACTGTGTGGGTGCCTGCCAAGAGCAAAATGCTCGATCCAGCTTTACTTTCGGGATATGACTCTCCTATCCCTGAATACTCTTATGATGATACTTTGGAAAACTATAAGCTGTTCAAAAACCAACATGGTGAGGCTGTTGCTCGCTATGTTGGATCAAACAGCAGGAACATCCCCCCAAAGAAAGCTATCTAGGTGCCCAGGAAAACTATCGAAGCATTGTCTATTACTCCATTAGTAATCATGCAGGCATAAAGTGCTCGTTACTTTCTTAAGAAAGTTCGACAGAATGAGTACATGCATACCTCATTCAACCACTATACTCATTCGTCTGGAAAGAATTTCAATGCATATTCCTTCGATTACGCTCGTACTTCTTCGAATACCAATTATGGTTATCGAAAGAGATCATCTCTTGGTCGCTCTTTTGTTTTGAAGCCACCTACAAAGATGTGGGTGGTTAAGATAATGGATGTACCGATGGATAATGGATAATGGATGCACTAGTCATATGACCGGAGACAAGTCATTGTTTGTCGACCCCAACTTAACTGCTTCATCTCAGAAGTACATTACATTTGGCGACAAGAACAAAGGAAAGGTAATTGGGTTAGGTAAAATTGCTATATCCAAAGACAAGAACATTGATGATGTTTTACTTGTTCAGTCATTCAATCTCATGTCAGTTGGCAAGCTTTGTGATCTAGGCATGCTAGTTCTATTTTCCATATCCAAATGCATCGCCTTTATGGCCTCTGACTATTCCTTCATCTTTGAGGGAAATAGAAAATGTGATTTATATATTGTGGAGTTCTCTAAGGGTCCCTCAGTCCAAACTTGTTTGCTTGCAAAAGCAACCGAAGGATGGTTGTGGCACCGAAGACTTGGTCATGCAGGTATGTGAAATTTGCAGACTCTCGTGAAGAAAAATCATCCCCATGGCATTCCTGATGTAAAGTTCGACAAGGATTGTCTCTATGGTGCGTGTTAGGCCGGAAAATTAACCAAGAAGCATCATTCATCAAAAACGGTCATGACCACAACAAGAACTCTGGAAATTCTTCATATCGATTTATTCGGACCTCAAAACTATGCAAGTTTCGGAGGCAGTCATTATGGTCTAGTTATTGTTGATGATTTCTCTCATTACACTTGGTATTCTTTCTCGAAGAGAAAACCTGCACCCAAGACATCTACAAAAGATTTGCCAAGAAGGCCCAGAATGAATATGATGTGCGAATTAAGCATGTGAGAAGCGACAACCGTATGGAGTTCAAAAATACTCATATCGAAGATTTTCTCGACGAAAATGGTATAACTCATGAGTTCTTTGCCGCATACACTCCCCAACATAATGGAGTTGTTGAGCGAAAGAATAAAACTCTCATCAAGATGGCAAGAACAATGCTCAGTGAGTGTAAAACTCCTATTCGCTTTTGGGCTGATGCTATTAACACTGCTTGTCCTGTTGTGAATCGTGTTTATCTTCACAAATTCCTTAAGAAAACTTCATATGAGCTCATCACTGGCAAGAAACCAAATGTTTCTTATTTACATGTTTTTGGTGCACCTTGTTATATTTGTGACATGAATCATAATTCCAAGTTTGCACCTAAGGCACATGAAGGTTTTCTTCTTGGTTATGGCTCAAAGTCGCATACTTCTTGGTTATACTCACATGAAGGTTTTCATCCACGAGTGGTGATGTCTACTATGCAAATTTATTCTTGTAGACTCGTGTTGGGCCGCCAAGCATAGAGTTTTGTAGGACAGTAGCAATTTTCCCTCAAGTGGATGACCTAAAGTTTATCAATCCGTGGGAGGTGTAGGATAAAGATGGTCTCTCTCAAACAACCCTGCAACCAAATAACAAATAGTCTCTTGTGTACACTGGATACAAAAGTAAATTGTATAGGTGCACTATTTTGGTGAAGAGATAGTGATACAACTGTAGTAATGATAGTAGATATTGATTTCTGTAATAGGAACAATAAAAAAACAGCAAGGTAGCAAGTAACAAAAGTGAGCACAAATAGTATTGCAATGCTTGAAAATGAGGCCTAGGGTCCATACTTTTGCTAGTGCAATCTCTCAGTAATGCTAATATAATTGCATCATGTAACCATCCCTCAACGTGTGATGGAGAATCACTCCAAAGTTCCTATCTAGTGGAGAACATCAGAAGAAATTGTTTGTAGGGTATGAAACCACCTTAAAGTTATTCTTTCTGATCAATCTATTCAAGAGTTCATACTAAAATAACACCAAGTTATCCTTTCCGATCGATCTATCCAAGAGTTCGTACTAAAATAAGACCATATGATACGCATCAACAAACTCTAATGTCACCTAGATACTCTAGTGTCACCACAAGTATCCATGAGTTAATGATACGATAGCATCAAACAATTTCAGATTCATAATACTCAATCCAACACAAAGAACCACAAAGAGTGCCCCAAGATTTCTATCGGAGAAACAAAGACGAGAACATGCATCAACCCATATGCATAGATTACCCCAATGTCACCTCGGGAATCCATGAGTTGAGTGCCAAAACACACATCAAGTGAGTCAATATGATACCCCATTGTCACCACGGGTATTCATAGCAAGACATACATCAAGTTTTCTCAAATCCATAAAAGTATTCAATCTGATAAGAACGAAATCTCAAAGGGAAAACTCAATTCATCACAACAAGATAGAGAGGGGAAAACACCGTATGATCCAACTATATTAACAAAGCTCGCGATACATCAAGATCATGCCAAATCAAGAACACGAGAGAGAGAGAGAGATGAAACACATAGCTACTGGTACAAACCTTCAGCCCTGATGGTGGACTACTCCCTCCTCATCATGGTGGCTGCCGGGATGATGAAGATGGCCACCAGCGGTGATTTCCCCCTTCGGCTAGGTGCCGAAACGGGGTCTAGATTGGTTTTTGGTGGCTACATAGGCTTGCGGTGGCAGAACCTCTGATCTAGGATTATTTCTGGGGGTTTATGTATTTATAGGATTTTTGGCATCGATTTCATGCAAAGATGGGTCTCGAGGTGACCACAACCCACCTGCACATAGGCAAGGGCCCAGGCGCGCCCTGGTGGGTTGTGCTCACCTCCTTCACCTTCTGGTCCTCCCACGAAACTTCTAGTGCCTATTTTGTTCCAAAAAAAATCATCGAAAAGTTTCGTTGCATTTGGAGAACTTTTATTTCTGCACACAAAACAACACCACGGTAGTTCTGCTGAAAATAGCGTCAGTCCGGGTTAGTTCCATGCAAATAATACCAAAACCATATGAAATTGTTGTAAACATCGCATGAATACTTCATAAATTATAGATACATTGGAGACATATCAGTATCCCCAAGCTTAATTCCTGCTCGTCCTCGAGTAGCTAAATGATAGAAGAAATAATTTATGAAGTGTGAATGCTAGCATAGTGCATAAGTTTGATCAATGTTATTTCAATCACTTTTCCTAGCATCATAACATCAACTCTTTCTCATTAAACTCATCATGATAAAGTAGCAATTGAAAACAGAAGTTTTGTTGTGGAATGTGATACATCTCCAACGTATCTACTTTTCCAAACACTTTTGCCCTTGTTTTGGACTCTAACGTGCATGATTTGAATGAAACTAACCCGGACTGATGCTGTTTTCAGCAGAACTACCATGATGTTGTTTTATGTGTAGAAAAGAAAAGTTCTCGGAATGTCCTGAAAATCCACGGAGGCACTTTTTGGAAAATATAAAAAATACTGGCGAAAGAATCAAGACCAGGGGGCCCACACCCTGTCCACGAGGGTGGGGGGTGCGCCCCCTCGCCCTGGGCGCGCCCCCTGTCTCGTGGGCCCCCTGGACCTCCACCGACCTCAACTCCAACTCCATATATTCACGTTCGGGGAGAAAAAAATCAGAGAGAAAATTTTCATCATGTTTTACGATACGTAGCCGCCGCCAAGCCCTAATCTCTCTCGGGAGGGTTGATCTGGAGTCTGTTCGGGGCTCCCGAGAGGGGGATTCGTCGCTGTCATCATCATCAACCATCCTCCATCACCAATTTCATGATGCTCACTGCCGTGCATGAGTAATTCCATCGTAGGCTTGCTGCATGGTGATGGGTTGGATGAGATTTACCATGTAATCAAGTTAGTTTTGTTAGGGTTTGATCCATAGTATCCACTATGTTCTGAGATTGATGTTGCTATGACTTTGCTATGCTTAATGCTTGTCACTAGGGCCCGAGTGCCATGATTTCAGATCTGAACCTATTATGTTTTCATGAATATATGTGTGTTCTTGATCCTATCTTGCAAGTCTATAGTCACCTATTATGTGTTATGATCCGACAACCCCGAAGTGATAATAATCGGGATACTTCTCGGTGATGACCGTACTTTGAGGAGTTCATGTATTCACTATGTGCTAATGCTTTGTTCCGGTTCTGTATTAAAAGGAGTCCTTAATATCCCTTAGTTTCCGCTAGGATCCCGCTGCCACGGGAGGGTAGGACAAAAGATGTCATGCAAGTTCTTCTCCATAAGCACGTATGACTATTTACGGAATATATGCCTGCATTACATTGATGGACTGGAGCTAGGTCTGTGTCACCCTATGTTATAGCTATTACATGAGGAATCACATCTGGCATAATTATCCATCACTGATCCATTGCCTACGAGCTTTTCACATATTGTTCTTCGCTTATTTACTTTTTCGTTGCTACTATTACAATCACTACAAAACCCAAAAATATTACTTTTGCTACCGTTACCTTTATTATCATACTACTTTGCTACTAAATACTTTGTTGTAGATAGTAAGTTATCCAGGTGTGGTTGAATTGACAATTCAACTGCTAATACTCAAGAATATTCTTTGGCTCCCCTTGTGTCAAATCAATAAATTTGGGTTGAATACTTTACCCTTGAAAGTTGTTGCGATCCCCTACACTTGTGGGTTATCAAGACTAATTTCTGGCGCCGTTGCCGGGGAGCATAGCTCTATTCTCTGAGTCACTTGGGATTCATATCTGTTGATCACTATGAAGAACTTGAAAGACGACAAAACCAAGATTTTGCCCTCAACTACGAGGGGAGGTAAGGAACTGCCATCTAGCTATGCACTAGATTCTCCTTACATTATTAGTAATCTTGCGACACTTAAACCTGCTACTGCTATGAACTATGATATGTCGCATGTTATTGATGATGCCACTTCTGCTATGCATGATACTTATGATGAAAGTACTTCTGTGCGTGATACTACTTTGCCATTATGTGAATTTCTTGATGAACAACTTGCTAGAGTTAGGGGGAATGAAATTATTGAAGATGCTATTATTGTTGATAGTATTGATGAAAATTCTCCCAATGATTATGAATTGCCTGTTGTTCCTGAGGGTTATGTTATGAATGAAGAAACTGCTAGAGCCATCTTTCCTTGCAATGATAGATATGATCTTAAGAGATTATTAGCTAAATGGAAGCAGCAGTCTCTTAATGCTAGAATGAAACCTGACCCTGCTTTTGCTACTTCACCTATCTGTGTTACTGATAAGGATTATGAATTCTCTGTTGATCCTGAGATTATTACTTTAGTTGAATCTGGTCCTTTTTATGGCCTTGAATCTGAAACTGTTGTGGCACATCTTACCAACTTGAATGATATAGCTACCATGTTTACTCATGATAATAAATCTCGCTATTATTATATCATTAAGATATTTCCGTTCTCATTAAAGAGTGATGCTAAGACTTGGTATAATTCTCTTGCTCCTGGTTGTGTGCGTAGTCCCCGGGATATGATTTATTACTTCTCTGCTAAATATTTCCCTGCTCATAAGAAACAAGCTGCCTTGCGGGAAATATATAATTTTGTGCAAATCAATGAAGAGAGTCTCCCACAAGCTTCGGGGAGGCTTCTCCGGTTACTTAATGCTTTGCTTGATCATCCTCTCAAGAAAAATGAAATACTTGATATCTTTTATAATGGACTAACTGATGCTTCCAAGGACTACTTGGATAGTTGTGCTGGTTGTGTTTTGAGGGAAAGAACAGTCGACGAAGTTGAATTACTATTGAATAATATGTTGACTAATGAAAATAACTGGAGTCTTCCTGAGCCAATTCCTGAGGCAATTCCTGAACCAATTGAGCCAACTCCTGAGCCTATTCCTAAACCCACTCCAAAGAAGAGAGGTGTTTTATTTCTCAGTCCTGAAGATATGCAGGAGGCAAAGAAATCAATGAAAGAAAAAGGTATTAAAGCTGAAGATGTTAAGAATTTACCACCTATTGAAGAAATACATGGTCTTAATGTACCGCCTGTTGAAGAACCACATTGTCTTGATAACCTGACACAGGTAGTAAAGGTAAATTCTCTCTATAGATATGATAAAGTTGAAATCCCCTCTACTAAATTTCATAGCCCATGCTTAGATGAATTTGATGACTTTATGGATAGACAAGAAAGTTTTAATGCTTATGTTGGTAGAGAGTTAAAGAATAATGCTTTTGAGATAGGACGCATGAGCGATAATATGGCTAGAGTTAAAGGAGAACTCAAACTCATTAGCAAATATGCTTCTATGGTTGCTACTCAAGCTGAGCAAGTACTTAAAGCTCAAAATGATTTGCTTGATGAATTAAATAATAAAATGACTTTGCTGTTAGAGTGGCTACTAGAACTGGTAGAATGACCCGGGAACCTTTGTATCCTGAAGGCCACCCTAAGAGAATCGAGCAAGATTCTCAGAGAAATAATTTAGAGCACCTAGTTCTTCTAAAAAGAAGAAAAAGAAAAACGATAGGACTTTGCATGCTTCTAGTGAACCTACTGTAGACACACCTGAGAATCCCAATGATATTTCTATCTCTGATGTTGAAACACAATCAGGTGATGAACGTGAACCTAGTGACAATGTTAATGATAATGTTCATGTTGATGCTCAACCTAGCAAAAACAATGATGTAGAGATTGAACCTGTTGTTGATCTTGATAACCCACAATCAAAGAATCAACGTTATGATATGAGAGATTTTGTTGCTAGGAAGCACGGTAGAGAAAGAGAACCATGGGTTCAGAAACCCATGCCCTTTCCTTCTAAACCATCCAAGACAAAGGATGATGAGGATTTTGAGCGCTTTGCTGAAATGATTAGACCTATTTTCTTATGTATGCGTTTAACTGATATGCTCAAAGTAAATCCTTATGCTAAGTATATGAAGGATATCATCACAAATAAAAGAAAGATACCGAAAGCTGAAATTTCCACCATGCTTGCTAATTACACTTTTAAGGGTGGAATACCAAAGAAACTTGGAGATCCAGGTGTACCAACTATACCATGCTCCATTAAAAGAAATTATGTTAGAACTGCTTTATGTGATCTTGGAGTCGGTGTTAGTGTTATGCCTCTCTCTTTATATCGTAGACTTGAATTGAACAAGTTGACACCAACTAAAATATCTTTGCAAATGGTTGATTCAACTGCTATACCTGTCGGTATTTGTGAGGATGTGCCTGTTGTGGTTGCAAATGTCACTATCTTAATAGACTTTGTTATTCTTGATATTCCCGAGGATGATAGTATGTCGATTATCCTTGGTAGACCCTTTTTGAATACTGCAGGGGCTGTTATTGATTGCAACAAAGGCAATGTCACTTTTCATGTTAATGGTAATGAGCATATGGTACACTTTCCGATGAAACAATCTCAAGTTCATAGCATCAATTCTATTGGAAAAGGTCCAACTATTATTATTGGAGGTTTTGAATTTCCTCTCCCTACAAGAAAAAGTATGATATTCTTATTGTTGGGGATTTTCATATCCCCGTTGAGGTAAATTATTGTTATTCGAATTTTCTCCGGTTTCGTGTTATTCGGAATGAGTTTGTTAATAAGACTTGATCAACCTTGTTAGTGGATTCATTTTGATGATCATGAGACGGATGAAACTAGAAGTCACAACCTTCTGTACCCTCTTTTTACTTTCTATTATTTAGAATAAATAAAGCCAAAATGGTATTATTCGTCTGTTTTCTGAATTATCCGTGCATTAAAAAAATCCCAAAAATAAAAGTGCTCCAAATGCCCTGCAAATTTAGTATGATTTTTATGGAATATTTGAGGATTTTAGGCACTGAAATCACTGCAGGAGAGGCAAGCACCAGGCCATGGGAGTGGATGGCGCGCCCACCCCACCTGGGTGCTCCCCTTGTCTCGTGGGCCCCTAGTGGCCCGCCTCCACTTATGCCAGCACCCACACACTTCATCTTGTACCCAAAACAATCCCCATCCAGCTCAAGCACAAGTTCCAGCTCATTTTGCTGCGATTTTCGATCTCCTTGCTCAAAGCTTCATTCACGAAACTGCTTTGGGATTGTTGCTTGGTATGTGACTCCTCCATTGGTCCAATTAGTTTTTGTTCTAGTGCTTTATTCATTGCAAATTTTTGCTGCATAGGTGACCATGTTCTTGAGCTTGCATGTTAAATTTATGAGGTCTCAAGCAATTCTAATCCATGATATAGGCTCTAGGCATTTGTAGGAGTAGTTGCTATCAACCTTGTTTAGTTTCATTCACTTTTATTTTGAAGTTACTAAAATTTCAGAAATTTTTCAGAAAAAGAATTATGTCTAGGAGAATGTACCAAGGTGGTTCCTTTGTGAAGAAAGGGCCCAGGATTGCTATACGTGAGCAAGATGTTGAATTGCCGAGGGACACGGATGTACGAGCTTGTGAGTGGCCATCCGATAATTTTATGGTCGAAGCAGGCTTTAAGGAGGAATTTGACGTGTTTGTGCGTAATGCTGATCTGGAGGACTTCTTACAAGATAAGTGTCCTCAGTACTATCAATTGACTGATTCCTTTGTGCGGAGGTTTAAATATAACTGTATGCATAATTCTCCTAGTGTCCTATTTGATATTTATGATACATCTTATACCATGGACTTAGAGGATTTTACAACTGCTTCCAAACTTCCGCAGTGGGGTAATATTAATGATCCCCACAAATCTGAATTTAGAGATTTCCTTGCTAGTATTACTGTGGGAGAATCCAGGGACATAGCACAAGCTACCATAGGGAGCATTCATTTTCCTGCTATACATTATTTTGCTCTCTTCATTGGTAGATGCATTAACGGTAAAGACGAAGCATGTCATATGTGTTTCCCTGATCTTTGTGTCCTCAAGAGTGCTGTGTTAGGTTATAAAGGTTATAACTTGGGGGAAATAGTTGCACATAGGTTGCAGAATAATAGTAGAAAGGGAAATTTATTTGGAGGAATTTATGCGACCCGTGTGGCTAATTATCTTGGTATAGCCCCACGAGAGGGGGATATGATGATACCTCCTGCTTATTTAGATTATGACGCTATGGTCAATCATCAATTTCTTAGGAGGAATGAACAATTCCTCCATTATCGACTAATCTATGACAGACGCAACGTCGTCCATGTTACTCTTCCTGCTCCCCACCTTTTTGATTATCAGGCAAAAGGAAGATATGTTGTCACCAGGGAGGAAGCAGCTGAACACGAGGGGAGAGCGGAGGCAGCTCGCCAACACGCCGCAGCTCAGGAGGCGGTTGTCGCTGCATCTCAGTACGACCCCAGCTACAACTATGGATATCAGCCAGGCGGTCCTTGGTATTAGACCAACTCAGGCCAAAAGCCTAAGCTTGAGGGAGTACGTATTTCTCACCGACTTTACAATCATGTTCACACACTAGTCGTCGGTGCTCATACTCTTTCATTGTATTATCCATGTTAGTTTAATTTTCTTTTTTGCTTTCTTCTTGTGTGTTTGTTAAACCTTAAGAAAAACCAAAAAAATTAGTTAGTTTAATTTCCATGCTTGTAGTAGAATTAAAATAAAAACCTAAAAAAGATTTCTAGTTCTTCTTCTTACTTGTTGGGAGCTTTCCCGTGTAAATAGTTTTATTTTCCTTTCTTTCCTTTGGGGGTCGAGGAGACCGTATTGAAAATGCTTGGTGGCTCTCATATGCATGATTGTTTATTTAACTTAGAGCCCATATTATCTTGTCTTCTCTTTTGAGTTGAATGCTTGCAGATTCCAGCTTAGTCCAATGCACGTGCACTCTTATTATTATACACATCATTCGGTCGTGCAAGTGAAAGGCAATAATGACGATATATGATGGACTTATTGGGATGAGAAAAGCTGGTATGAACTCGACCTCTCTTGTTTTTGTAAATATGATGAGTTCATCATTTTTGATTCAATTTGTTATGAAGTAAACATATTTGCAATGACATTTAGAGATTATAGTTGCTTGTGCCATGCTTGATTAGCTATGAGTTATAATGGTTTACCTTGCGTGCCAACATGCTATTAGAATGATTATGATGTGGTATGATGGGATGGTATCCTCCTTTGAATGAATTGAGTGACTCGACTTGGCACATGTTCACGCATGTAATTGAAACAAATCAACATAGCCTTCATGATATTTATGTTCATGGTGGATTATATCCTACTCATGCTTGTATTCAGTGTGAATTAATTTTAATGCATGCTTACGACTGTTGTTGCTCTCTCAGTTGGTCACTTCCCAGTCTTTTGCTAGCCTTCACCTGTACTAAGCGGGAATACTGCTTGTGCATCCAAACTCCTTAAACCCCAAAGATGTTCCATATGAGTCCACTATACCTTCCTATATGCGGTATTTACCTGCCGTTCCAAGTAAATTTGTATGTGCCAAACTCCAAACCTTCAAATGAAATTCTGTTTTGTATGATCGAGCAGCTCATGTTACAACTAGGGCTGCCTATATCTTCCATGCTAGGTGGGTTATTCTCAAGAGGAGTGGACTCCGCTCCTCATTCATGAGAAAGGGTCGGTAACCGGGATGCCCAGTCCCATGATCCAAAAAGATCAAAGCAAATCAAAATAATTAAACTAAACTCCCCCAGGGCTGTTGTTAGTTGGAGTCACTCGTTGTTTTGAGCAAGCCATGGATTGATGCTTGTTGGTGGTTGGGGGAGTATAAACCTTTACCATTCTGTTTGGGAACTGCCTATAATGCATGTAGTATGGAAGATACAGCCATCTCATAGTTGTTGCGTTGACAACAACAGTATGCCGTTCAAAATGTTATTCAATCTCTATTTTAAAATCGAGCTCTGGCACCTCTACAAATCCCTGCTTCCCTCTACGAAGGGCCTATCTATTCACTTTTATGTTGAGTCATCACCCTTCTTATTAAAAGCACCCGCTAGAGAGCACAATGTCATGCATTCATTACTATTGGTTTATATTGGGTATGACTTGACTGGATCTCTTTTACCATGAATTACAATGTTTAGTTAGTCCTTCATCTTTAAAGGTTCTCTGCATTTATGTTTTGCGGTCTCAGAAAGGGCTAGCGAGATACCATTTTGTTATATCATGTTATGATTATTTTGAGAAAGTGTTGTCATCCGAGTTTTATTATTATGGCTCGCTAGCTGATTATGCTATTGATATGAGTAATTGTGAGACCTAAGTGTTATTATGGTTAGTTCATAATATTTGCTGAAACCTGAATGATGGCTTTTCATGTTTACAACAACAAGAGCAAATAGAGTTTGTAAAAGTTTTTCTTTATCACTTTCAGTTTATCAACTAAATTTCTTGAGGACAAGCAAAGTTTTAAGCTTGGGGGAGTTGATACGTCTCCAACATATCTACTTTTCCAAACACTTCTGCCCTTGTTTTGGACTCTAAGTTGCATGATTTGAATGAAACTAACCCGGACTGACGTTGTTTTCAGCAGAACTGCCATGATGTTGTTTTATGTGTAGAAAAGAGAAGGTCTCGGAATGTCCTGAAAATCCATGGAGGCACTTTTTGGAAAATATAAAAAATACTGGCAAAAGAATCAAGACCAGGGGGCCCACACCCTGTCCACGAGGGTGGGGGGCGCGCCCCCTCCCTCTGGGCGCGCCCCCCTATCTCGTGGGCCCCCTGGACCTCCACCGACCTCAACTCCAACTCCATATATTCACGTTCGGGGAGAAAAAAATAAGAGAGAAAAGTTTCATCGTGTTTTATGATACGGAGCCGCCGCCAAGCCCTAATCTCTCTCGGGAGGGCTGATCTGGAGTCCGTTCGGGCTCCGGAGAGGGGGATTCGTGGCCGTCGTCATCATCAACCATCCTCCATCACCAATTTCATGATGCTCACCAATGATCTATATGAAAGTTTTTATTATATCCTTCTTGAACATCCATCACTTTGGGACCAATTACATAGCTTGTGCAAATTATCATCACTATTATCAACTCTCAAAATAATATAAGTGAAGCACAAGAGTAAATGACAAACTGCTCCAAAAAGATATAAGTGAAGATCAAATGAGTAGTTAAGTAGCTATTTGAGGACTCTCTCTCATTTTAAAACCTTCAGATCTAAGTATTTTATTAAAACAACAAGAAAAACCGACATCTACAAGATCGCGCTCGGTATTGGCGGGTGCCTACCTTTCGAGGTTGGTTGCCCTGCCTTTACTCGTGAGCTGTGGCAAGTCTGTTGGCCGTCCGTTCTTACGTTCAAGCCAGAGATACCTGAGAAGTATGATGCATGGCCGATCCCGACAGAGTTCCTGAGCATCTACACCATCGTTGTTCGGGGTGCCGGGGGAAGAGATAAGAAGGTGTTTGCCAACTACTCCCCTTTGGCCCTCAAGTCCAATGTGAGGTCTTGGCTGATGCACCTACCAGAGAACTCCATTTCGTCATGGGTAGACCTGTCCCATGACTTCATTGGCGCCTTCACTAGCGGCCATCAAGAGCTTGGCAGGCCCAGCGACTTGCGGCTTGTCCAGCAGAAGGAAGCCGAAACCCTCCGCAAGTATTTACAGAGATTCGGCAAAGTTCATAGAAATATCCAAAATATCCATCCAGCAGCTGTGATAGATGCCTTCTAGTCCAATGTGCGCAACCACCGGATTCATTCCAAGATGAACGTGCAGTTGCCCAAGACTGTGAAGGAGCTCTACATGTTGGTGGCCAAGTGTGCTCGGATGGAGGACGGAAGAAAGTTGCCTAGTGTTGGGGATATTACTATTAGGTATGACCCGCCCAAGAGGGGCCGGGTTATACCTATGGCGATTCATGATATGAAGCCCAAGACGATATTTGAAGATGGCGGTTTAGTTAAGGGACCAAGGCCCAAAGGCGGCTTAAGGCCCTTAGAGATAAATCGCCATATATGTATGACTTGTATTGTAAGGCAAGAATAGTTAGTCATCGAGCCGGACACTGTTTATGATTCGGTCGGGACTCTATGAGCCGCTGGGCGTCGACCTCTATATATAAAGGGACGACCCGGCGGCGGTTCAGGGCAAGTAAGATCAGATCGAAGCTAGGTCAAGCGGATTCGCTCCCTTGTAATAGAGACATAAGCAATACCACCTCTAACTGGATTAGGCCTTTACCTTCACCGCAAGGGGCCGAACCAATATAAACTCCCGTGTCCTTTGTCCCATTTTAACCCCTTTAAGCTTCCTAGTTGCAATGGCTCCATGGCTAAGTCCTTTTGCTAGGACATCTGCCGTGACCTTTCCACGACAGTTGACGCCCACCGTGGGGCCAGCGCACTGTGGATTTGAGTTCTTAAAGGGCAGCTTCGAAGGGCTCAAGGGATACGCTATGGGCCGGATGACCAAGAGTCGTCGCGGCAAGATCTACATCGACGACGTAGGCTGGGGCCCCGACGCCGGCTCAATTGAGTATGGGTATTGGGTCCCCTTCGGCAGAATCCACGTCTTCATTGGCAAGATCGGCGAGCCGGGCCCTGAGCCGTACATCTGCACCGACATCATAGAGACGGCTCAGCGTGTGAGACCCGCCTGAGCTCAGCCTGCCATGAAGCGTGCCTTCATGGGATGCATCCATGGAGGGGAATTTTCTGAAGGATCTGTGTTTGGCGGTGAGACGGCCATCTACTCTGATGGTGAGTCATCCACGGGCGAGACCGATTCATTGTACCAACTGCAAGATGGCGGGCTTGGGGGGCTGTTCCGATGGCAACAGTATTCCGGACCCCTTTGAGCCGCCGAACAGAGTCAGGATCTTCATGGCTGGCATGCAACCTGGGAAAAACTCTACAGCTGTGGCAGCAATGACTTCCGGGTCAGCAGCGGTGAAGGCATCCAGGGTAGGAGGCCCTGCGTGCCCACTGGCTCAGGTTCTGATGGCTTTAATGGACAAGTTGATGGCCCTGTTAATGGTCGTAGTCAACCTGGCAAATCAAGCTCAACATGATGCGGAAGTGGCACAGTTACAGCAGGAGGTAGCACAAGTACTTCACCATGAGGCATGGGTTGAAAGTTATGAGATGGCCATGGAATTATTAGAAGTCAGTGACGCTGTGTGTGCCAAGTACTTCACCATGATGCTGGATGGAACGGCCCGTACTTGGTTAAAGGGGCTGCCGGCTAATTCCATCAGTTCATGGGCAGAGTTAAAGGCCCGATTCATTCAGAACTTGAAGGACACATGCAAGCAGCCCATGTCGATTGTGGACTTGACTAATTGCAAGCCAGAGGAGGGTGAATCCACAACCCATTGGGTGCGTCGGGTCAAAGCTATCATACACTCATCCGATAACATGAACGCCGGCTCTGCAGTCTTAATGTTGGAGAAAAATTGTTGTTTTGAGCCTCTGAAATAGAAGCTGGGGCGGCTCAAGCGCAATTGTAATGACATGGGCCAGATGATGGCGGATCTAGTCAAATATGCCGACTCTGATAGTACCAAGGACCCCGAGTTTGATGATGAGAAGACAGGGAAGGGAAAGAAGAGCGGCAACACTAAGGGCCCACAGCATAACCCGGTGAATCAAGGGGGCAATGGTAAACGCAAGGCTGATGGTAGCTCGGAGTCTATGGCTGACACCAATGCACAGGGTGGCAACAATCAATGTCGTAAGGGGAGGCCGCCTCCTCGGACCGGCGGGTCAGGTCCTACTCTTGAACAATTACTGAATGAGCCATGTCCAAGGGATGGCACGCAGGAGAAACCAGCCACTCACCTTTGGAAAGATTGTATGATTATGAAGGCTTTCAAAAACTCTAACACGTTTGATAGCAACCATGGACCAGGCGGCGGCTTAGGTGTCGGCGGTTTCTAGAGCCCGGGTTATGGAGGTGGCGGTTCTAATTCCAACTTCCAAGTCCCCCAAGGTAATAATGGCGGTTTTAATCAAGGTAACCAGGGTGGTTACAATCAGCAATCCGACCAGGGAGGTCAGCAACAGCAGCAATACAGATATCAGAGCAATCCGAAGCAGTTAAACAGTGGGCAGTACCATGTTTTCACCACAAGTTTGTGCAAGCGGGACCAGAAGCTCCACAAACGGGCCGTGAACGCCATTGAGCCGGAGGTTCCTCATTATTTGCGATGGTCCGAGCAGCCCATTCTGTGGAGTAGAGAGGATCACCCTCCCCGGGTTGACAATCCAGGTCACTTGGCCTTAGTGGTGGCGCCTCAAGTTGGTGGATACAAATTCACTAAAGTTCTCATGGAATGAGGCAATAGCATCAACATCCTTTATTATGAGACTTCCCATCGCATGGGGTTAACTGATAAAAATCTTAAGACGTCCAACATTGTTTTCCATGGAGTGGTACCTGGTAAGTCGGCGTACCCGGTGGGTAAGATTGATCTGGAGGTGGCCTTTGGAGATGAGCATGACTCCAAGGATGAGAAGTTAACCTTTGAAGTGGTCAAAATCAGGAGCCCGTACCACGCTCCGTTTGGACGGCCGGCTTATGCCAAGTTCATGGCACAACCATGTTATGTTTACCTGCAGCCCAAGATGCCTAGTTATAAAGGAACCATTACAGTACATGGGAGTCGGAAGATAGCCGTGGAATGTGAGGAAGGCGATGCTCCTTATACTGAGTCTGTTTGTGCAACAGAGGAATTGAAGTTTTACAAGGACAATGTTGATCCGACGGATATGATGTCGTTAAAAAGCCGACTACAGAACATGAGCCAGTGATGAAGTTTAAATCGGCCGATGACACCAAGTTGGTTGATTTTTGTTCCTAGCAACTCATCCAAGCAGTTCAGTATCAGTGCTAATTTGGATCCGAAATATGAAAGCGCGCTCATCGAGTTCATTTGTGAGAACCGGGACATCTTTGCATGGAAACCTTCTGACATGCCGGGTGTACTGAGAGAACTCGCTGAGCACACTCTCAATATTGATCCAATGTTTAAGACGGTCAAGCAATTCCTCCGGCGGTTCAACGAGGAGAGGCGTAAGGCTATTGGTGAAGAAGTGGCCCGGCTCTTGGCGGCTGGGTTCATTGTTGAAGTTTTTCATTGAGAGTGGTTGGCTAACCCGGTGCTAGTGCTTAAGAAAAACGGCACCTGGCGCATGTGTGTGGATTACACGGTCTTAAACAAGGCTTATCCGGCTGATCCCTTTGCTCTCCCTCGTATTGATCAAATCGTTGATGCTACAGCGGGTTGTGAGCGCTTGAGGTTTTTGGATGCTTATTCTGGTTATCATCAGATCAAGATGGCAGTTAAGGACCAGGAGAAGACGGCTTTCATTACTCCCTTTGGAGCCTTCTGCTATGTGTCTATGCCTTTTGGGCTCAAGAGTGCCCAGGCAACTTATCAGCGATGTGTGTAGAATTGTCTTCACAGTCATATTGGGCGCAACGTTCAATCTTATGTGGATGACATTGTGGTGAAGTCCAAAGAGAAGGAAACCTTGATAGATGATTTGAAGGAAACCTTTGATAATCTCCGGGTCTACAAGATGATGCTTAACCCGACCAAGTGCGTTTTCGGTGTGCCAGCAAGCAAGCTTTTGGGTTTTCTGGTTTCTAACAGAGACATTGAGGCTAACCCGGAGAAGATCAAGGTCAGCACCGCCCCAGCTAAGCCGATGTGTATCAATGATGTTCAGCACCTGGCGGGTCGTATTGCTGCCCTAAGCTGGTTCATAAGCCGGTTGGGTGAGAAGGCTATACCACTGTATCAGATGATGAAGAAAACAGATAACTTTGTTTGGAGTGATGCTGCTAACGACGCGTTTGAGGATTTGAAGAGGCAGCTAGCTGAGCCGCCGATTCTTGTTGCTCCCATTGATAAGGAACCATTATTGTTATATGTGGTTGCTAACACCCGTGCTGTCAGTGTGGCCATTGTGGTGGAGCGCAAGGAGGCTGGCAAGGAATATCCGGTTCAATGGCCAGTTTACTACATCAGTGAAGTGCTTATTGAGTCCAAGCAGAGATATCCACATTGGCAGAAGCTCGTTTATGGGGTGTTCATGGCCAGCCGGAAGCTTAAACAATATTTTCTGGGTCATCCCATCACTGTGGTCAGTTCTGCTCCTTTAGGAGATATCATTCAAAACAGAGAAGCCACAGGACGAGTTGCCAAGTGGGCCATTGAACTTGGGCCTCATGGTTTGAAATATGTGCCACGCACTGCTATCAAGACTCAAGCACTGGTGGATTTCATCAATGACTGGACAGAGCTGCAGATGCCTGAAGAGAAGTCGGATAACACATATTGGACTATTCACTTTGATGGGTCCAAGCAATTGGAGCGCTCGGGGGCTGGAGTTGTCTTACCTTCCCCTCGAGGTGACAAATTTTGTTATGTGCTAAGGTTGATGTTTCCCTGTACTAACAATGCAGCTGAGTATGAGGCCTTGCTCCATGGTCTTCGGATGGCTAAGGATACGAACTTAAGCCGGGTGGGGTGCTTTGGCGACTCAGATTTGGTGGCTCAACAAGTCACAGGCAAATGGGATTCCAAGGATCCCCTCATGGTGGCTTATCGCCGAGAAGTTGATTTTGTGGCTGGGCACTTCAAGGGTTATCAAGTGGAGCACATTGATCGCTGAAAGAATGAGGTGGCTGATGCTTTAAGCCGGTTTGGCTCTCAGCATAAGCCGATGCCACCCAACACTTTCTTGGATATTCTGCATAACCCTTCTATCAAATTGCCTACAAAGGAGGATCTTGTTGTTCCTGACCCGGAAGCACAATTGGTGGTGGCTCTTCATGTTATCCCAGATTGGACGGTGCCATATTTGGCTTATATGACCCGGGGCGAGTTACCTGAGGATGAAATTTTGGCCAGGTAGATAATCCGGCGGTCTAAGTCAATGACAATTGCCAATGGCGAGTTACACCATCGCATTGTCACTGGGGCGTTTCAGCGTTGTGTCTCTCTCGAGGAGGGTCAAGAGATTCTTTGTGAGATTCATGAAGGAGATTGTGGTCACCATGCCGGTTCAAAGTCCCTTGTGGCCAAAGCTTTTCGTCATGGATTTTATTGGCTGACGGCTCATGCTGATGCAAAGGATTTGGTCAGTAAATGTGATGGATGTCAGAAATTTTCACGGCGAGCTCACGTGTCGGCTCAAGAGTTGAGGATGATTCCAATTACTTGGCTGTTTGCAGTCTAGGGACTTGACATGGTTGGGCCTTTTAAAAGGTCCAAGGATAAAAAGACCCACCTCTTCGTGGCGGTTGACAAATTCACAAAGTGGGTTGAAGCAGACCCGGCCAGTAAGTGTGACGCGGCCACGGCGGTTCAATTCATTAAAAGGGTGATTTTTCGCTTCGGCTTTCCCCACAGTATCATAACTGATAATGGCACTAACTTGTCCAAAGGTGCTATGAAAGAGTTTTGTCAACGTGAGCATATTCGTCTTGATGTATCATCAGTAGCTCACCCTCAATCCAATGGTCAAGCTGAAAGAGCCAATCAAGAAATTTTGAGAGGCATCAAGCCTCGGCTTATGGTTCCTTTGCAACGGACGCCGGGTTGTTGGGTGGAGGAGTTACCTTCTGTGATATGGAGCATCAACACTACCCCTAATAGGTCTGCGGGTTACACGCATTTCTTCATGGTTTACGGAGCAGAGGCGGTTCTTCCTAGACATCCGTCATGACTCGCCCCGTGTGGCGGCTTACTTGAAGCTGATAATGAGCAAGCACATCAGGATGCACTTGACCTGTTGGATGAGAAGCGCGATCTTGCAGCAGCCCGTTCGACGATTTACCAACAAGACATGCGCCGTTACTATAGCCGCCGGGTTAAGTCCAGAACCTTTCAGGAAGGTGACTTGGTGCTCTGGGTCATCCAGGATCAAACTGATATGCACAAGTTGTCCCCACCTTGGGAAGGGCCATTTGTGGTCAGCAAGAATTTGAAAACGGGTCATACTACCTTATCGATGTTCGAGAGCAAAAAGACTCACGTAAGTCGGAGGAGGAGACCCGTCGGCCGTGGAATATCGCTCATCTTCGGCCTTACAACACAAGAGCCACCGGCTCTTATGATGTACATACTTTTACCATGTATATATTATGATGATTCTAATAAAGCAGGGTCTCTGTTGCTTTATCTTCAAAAAGATCATGTGTCTTCATCATCATAAAAGACCATTGGGGGTTGATCGCATTCGAATCTAGCTTAACCCCTTTGGCACAGCTTCCTGATCGTATTCGAATCATAGATGTTCAAAACCTCTTGATCATTTGGGGGCTGGATCATATTTGAATCATAGCTTAACCCCTTTTGGTCTGACCCTGATCGTATTCGAATCAGAGTCGTTAAAATATTTAGACCATTGGGGTTGATCGTATTCGAATCTAGCTTAACTCCTTTGGCACAGCTTCCTGATCGTATAAGAATCATAGTTGTTCAAACAACTTGATCATTTGGGGGCTAGATCGTACTCGAATCATAGCTTAACCCCTTTTGGTCCGACTCTGATCATATTTGAATCAGAGTCGTTAAAAAAATCTCAATGTCACTTGGGGGCTTCCTGTTCAACCATAGGTGTCATTCACCAAAGAGAACATAGTTGTCGGTACCCACTTGATCGGCGCAATGCCAAAAGCCACTTGGGGGCTTCCTGTTCAAACATAGGTGTCATTCACCAAAGAGAACATAGCCATTAACCCTTTTGGTCCGGCTTACTGATTGTATACGAATCAGAAGCATCGCGTTTTTTCTCTCCTTGTCGATTTAAGTCTTTTGACACGGTTTTCCGGGTTTCTCTTGATAATTTTTTGCTTACATCTGAAGCATATATGTGGTTTCAATTAACCCGGCTTGACTTTAGACGATAAGTCGCCAGCATATGAGAATCATAAAATACTTGGAAGTCTTGGCTTCTAAAGGTTGGGTTATCACCATTTACTCTACAGGTCACTTAAACTGGCAGTACAAATTCAATATCATAGGTATGGTATTGTTATTATAGTTATGTTTTAAATTCTGATTCATACCAGCCCTATTTAACTCCTTTTTACACATCAGTGGTTATGTGTGAGATATTATGACCCATCCTGCGGTAAACTGCCAAGGGATCTGGTGATCTATTTCTGTGTGCATGACAATTCAAGGATTTACTTATGCATAAAATCACACAAATGATAAGTGTAAAGAAGGTAAATATAAGAGGGCGGCTTAACTGTGTTAAGCACCAAAAACATGCACGATGGCACGACAGAGAAAAGTCATTCCTACCCTATTACATGACTCCTCGAGTCTAAATGATCAACTGTTTTTTCAAAGTCACAGATATGAACCACCCAACGGATCAATCTTCCCGCCTCTGCTAGCCTGAGGCTTCTAGATCAACCCTCTCCGCTTCTTTGTCCTGTTCCACGTCCTGGAAGGTTGACGACGACTAGTCAATGCCATTCAAAGCTTGAAATTCAGCTTCGTCATCAATTAGCTTGGACGGGTCAACTTTAGGGGCAAAGGTGTGCTTACGGATTGGGGGGGTCAGGCATGTCACTTTATAACGCGGCGTCGGCATCCTCTGATTTCCCGCGTCATAAGCCGGATGGTACTTGGTGAGGTCTGTCTCATCGGCAATCAGGGTGGCCACAGGACGTATCTCCTTCATGCAAGCAGCGAAGTCCTCCTGTTCAAATGAAGTGCCATCTTCCTTGAGGCTTGGGTACCCAATAGAGATGTCAGTCGGGTCTAATTCTGGTAGCCATGCTTTGGCCCGGCTTAAAGCAGTCATGGCTCTGGCTCTCGCAGATGATCACTTTAATTCATTAGACCGCTGGGGCAGTACAGAAAGCTTCTTTAGCACATCAACCAAGAGTGTGAGGGCTTCATTGGACAGAGCAACTGTGGCCAATGCACACTGAGCTCCAGTGTAAAGCTGTTCTACAAGTGTGTAAACCGCCTTCAGCTTCACCGGCATGTCCTGGTTGAGGTTGGTTCTCCTGGGGCCTTCATAGTAATACCAGATGAGTTAAAGACAGTTCATATGATCAAGAGAGAGATTCAACACTTGATGCTCGTAAGGTGACTTACCAAAGATAGCCGAGACCATCTGAGACACATGGTGTTTTAAGCCGGACAATTCAGTGGTCACCTCTTCAAGAGCCGCCTCTGTTTTTTCAGCTTGATTGGTCAAGGCAATCTTTTCTTCGGCCCAGGCATTTTTCTTAACTTCAAAGTCGGCCTTCAGTTTTTCTTGTTCAAATACACTGAATTCAAATTTTGAGTTTGCCCTCTGGGTCTCAGTCTCCTGTAGCTCCAAGCAATTCTTCAATTCAGACAGCTCTGATTGAAGTTGAGCAGTGGTGGTCTGTTCATAAACAGGATCAACATCATAATTCAAAAGTTAGTTCAACATATCAAGTCCCAAGCCTTTTTTCACGCAATAACACTTGGCACTTGGGGGCTAATGTCTACCAAAAGTTATATTTTAGTGGCGGCTTATGAGAATAAGTCCCAAGCACTTTGCAAGCAAGAGTACTTGGCACTTGGGGACTAATGCATATTGCTATTGAAAACTAAACAAGTATGATCTTCCATACATGAATATAAAGGACCGGTTCAGTCATGCTGATTAGACCGGCCCTTGCGGACTATGGATTAAGTCGGATGATCAAAGGATTCTACCAAAGGATATGACTTATGCTCATGATTCATCTAAGTCTACATCATATTTATCATAAACAGTAGACTTGGGGGCTAGCATAGTAAGCATAACTCAGTGAAGGAAGAATTCATACCTCAAACTTCTGGTGCATTTGGGTCACCATGTCTACTTCAAGATTGCGGCTGTTGTGCACTTCCCTAAGATAACCAGAAAAAACCTCGTCAATGCTCAAGTGGGAGTAATCAGCCATATCAAATCTGACTTTACGCTCCTCCTTGGCAGAATGCTTGGCTAGCATAGTGGGTTGATATGTCTCCAACGTATCTATAATTTTTGATTGCTCCATGCTACTTTATCTACTGTTTTGGACTATATTGGGATTTATTTTCCACTTTTATATTACTTTTGGGACTAACCTATTAACCAGAGGCCCAGCCCAGAATTGTTGTTTTTTGCCTTTTTCAGCATTTCGAAGAAACAGAATATCAAACGGAGTCCAAACGGAATGAAACCTTTGGGATCATCATTTTCCAACCGAACGTGATCCAGGAGACTTGGACCCTACTCCAAGTAGTGCCAGAGGCGGTCATGACGGTGGAGGCCCCCCCTGGGCGCGCCCCCTACCTCGTGGGCCCCTCGACGCTCCACCGATGTACTCCTTCCTCCTATATATACCTACGTATCCCCGAATGATCAGAACAGGAGCCAAAAACCTAATTCCACCACCGCAACCTTCTGTATCCACGAGATCCCATCTTGGGGCCTGTTCCGGAGCTCCGCCGGAGGGGGAATCCACCACGGAGGCTTCTACATCATCGCCATAGCCCCTCCAATGAAGTGTGAGTAGTTTACTTCAGACCATCGGGTCCATAGCTAGTAGCTAGATGGCTTCTTCTCTCTTTTTGTATCTCAATACAATGTTCTCCCCCTCTCTCGTGGAGATCTATTCGATGTAATCTTCTTTTTGTGGTGTGTTTGTTGAGACCGGTGAATTGTGGGTTTATGATCCAGTATTATCTATGGAAAATATTTGATTCTTCTCTGAATTCTTTTATGTATGATTGAGTTATCTTTGCAAGTCTCTTCGAATTATCCTTTTTGGTTTGGCCAACTAGATTGGTAGTTCTTGCAATGGGAGAAGTGCTTAGCTTTGGGTTCAATCTTGCGGTGTCCTTACCTAGAAACAGAAAGGGTTGCAAGGCACGTACTGTATTGTTGCCATCGAGGATAACAAGATGGGGTTTTTATCATATTGCACGAATTTATCCCTCTACATCATGTCATCTTGCTTAAGGCGTTACTCTGTTTTTACTTAATACTCTAGATGCATGCTGGATAGCGGTTGATGAGTGGAGTAATAGTAGTAGATGCAGAATCATTTCGATCTACTTGTTTTGGACGTGATGCCTATATACATGATCATTGCCTAGATATACTCATAACTATGCTCAATTCTGTTAATTGCTCAACAGTAATTTGTTCACCCACCGTAGAATACTTATGCTCTTGAGAGAAGCCACTAGTGAAACCTATGGCCCCCGGGTCTATTCTTATCATATCAATCTCTATCACCTTATTTACTTGCTTTGTTTTTACTTTGCCTTTTACGTTTTTTACTTTGCATCTATCTATCAAAAATACCAAAAATATTATCTATCAGATCTCACTCTCCTAAGTGACCGTGAAGGGATTGACAACCCCTAAGCGTTGGTTGCGAGTTGCTATTGTTTTGTGTAGGTACGAGGGACTTGTGGGTGGTCTCCTACTGGATTGATACCTTGGTTCTCAAAAACTGAGGGAAATACTTATGCTACTTTGCTGCATCATCCTCTCCTCTTCGGGGAAATCCAACGTAGTGCTCAAGAGGTAGCAAGAAGAATTTCTGGCACCATTGCCGGGGAGGCTCACGCAAGCAAGTCAACAATACCAAGTACCCATCGCAATCCCTATCTCTCGCATTACATTATTTGCCATTTGCCTCTCATTTTCCTCTCCCCCACTTCACCCTTGCCATTTTATTTGCCCTCTCTTTCCCAATCTCCTCCTCTCTTTCCTGGTTGCCTTTTTCCCATTGCCTTTATGTTTGCTTGTGTGTTGGATTACTTGTTGCCATGGCACAAGATAATACCAAATTGTGTGATTTCTCGAATACCAATAATAATGATTTCCTTAGTACTCCGATAGCTCCTCTTAATAATGATGAGTCTTGTTAAATCAATACCGCTTTGTTGAATCTTGTTATGAAAGATCAATTTTCCGGCCTTCCTAGTGAAGATGTTGCTACCCATCTAAATTTTTTTGTTGATTTGTGTGATATGCAAAAGAAGAAAGATACGGATAACAATATTGTCAAATTGAAGTTATTTCCGTTTTTGCTTATAGATCATGCTAAAGTTTGGTTTTCATCTTTGCCTAAAAATAGTATTGATTCTTGGAACAAGTGCAAAGATGCTTTTATCTCTAAGTATTTTCCTCCTGCTAAGATTATCACTCTTAGGAACGATATCATGAATTTTAAACAACTTGATCATGAGCATGTTGCCCAATCTTGGGAAAGAATGAAATTAATGCTTAGCAATTGCCCTACTCATGGTTTGAATTTATGGATGATCATACAAAAATTTTATGCCGGATTGAATTTTGCTTCTAGAAATCTTTTCGATTCAGCCGCGGGAGGCACATTTATGGAAATTATGTTAGGGGATGCTACCAAATTGCTTGATAATATTATGGCTAATTATTCTCAATGGCACACCGAAAGATCTTCTAGTAAAAAAGTGCATGCTATAGAAGAAATCAATGTTTTGAGTGAAAAGATGGATGAACTTATGAAGATGTTTTCTCCTAAAAATACTCCTCTTGATCCCAATGATATGCCTTTGTCTACTTTGCTTGAGAATAATAATGAATCTATGGATGTGAACTTTGTTGGTAGGAATAGTTTTGGAAACAATGCTTATAGAGGGAATTTTAATCCTAGGCCTTATCCTAGTAATCCTTCTAATAATTATGGAAATTCCTACAACAAGTCTTATGGAAATTTTAATAAGATGCCCTCTGAATTTGAGAGTAGTGTTAAAGAGTTCATGAATTCACAAAAGAATTTTAATGCTTTGCTTGAAGAGAAATTGCTTAAAGTTGATGATTTGGCTAGGAAAGTTGATAGAATTTCTCTTGAAATTGATTCTTTAAAGCTTATATCTATTCCTCCTAAGCATGATATCAATGAGTCTCTCAAATCCATGAGAATTTCCATTGATGAGTGCAAGGAAAGAACCGCTAGGATGCGTGCTTCCAAAGATGCCTTTATTAAAGCGTGTTCTTCCAATTCCTATGAAAATCAAGATGAAGATCTAAAAGTTATTGATGTGTCCCCCATTAAATCTTTGTTTTGCAATATTAATCTTGATGAAACTGAATATGATCTTCCTTTACCTAGAAGGCGTTCTAAGAATTCGGAGTTTCTAGATCTTGATGATGAAATTGATGAAAGTGGGATTGAAAGAAATAAAAACCTAGATGTTGCTAAACCCACTATTTTGGATCTCAAGGAATTTAATTATGAAAATTGCTCTTTGATTGGTTGTATTTCCTTGTTGCAATCCGTGCTAGATTCTCCTCATGCTTATAGTCAAAATAAGGCATTTACCGAACACATTGTTGATGCTTTGATGCAATCTTATGAAGAAAAACTTGAGTTGAAAGTTTCTATCCCTAGAAAACTATATGATGAGTGGGAACCTACTATTAAAATTAAAATTAAAGATTATGAGTTTCATGCTTTGTGTGATTTGGGTGCTAGTGTCTCTACTATTCCCAAAGCTTTGTGTGATTTGCTAGATTTCCGTGATTTTGATGATTGCTCTCTAAACTTGCATCTTGCGGATTCCACTATTAAAAAACCTATGGGAAGAATTAATGATGTTCTTATTGTTGCAAATAGGAATTATGTGCCCGTAGATTTTATCGTTCTTGATATAGATTGCAATCTTTCATGTCCTATTATTCTTGGTAGACCTTTTCTTAGAACGATTGGTGCAATTATTGATATGAAGGAAGGGAATATTAGATTCCAATTTACCTTAAAGAAGGGTATGGAACACTTCCCTAGAAAGAAAATAAAATTACCATATGAATCTATCATGAGAGCCACTTATGGATTGCCTACCAAAGATGACAATACCTAGATCTATCCTCGCTTTTATGCCTAGCTAGGGGCGTTAAACGATAGCGCTTGTTGGGAGGCAACCCAATTTTATTTTGTGTTTTTTGTTTTTGCTTCTGTTTAGGAATAAATAATCCATATTGCTTCTGTTTGGATGTGGTTTTATCTTTTAATTAGTGTTTGTGCCAAGTAGAACCTATAGGATAACATACGATGATAGTTGATTTGATTCTACTGAAAAACAGAAACTTTGCGCGCACGAATATAGTTATGTTAAATCACAGGAACGTGTTTTTGCGTTGATTCTTTTTGCTGCTCTTCAATAAACAAATTTTTCAGCACTTACTATTTTGGTAGAATTTTTAGAGTTCCAGAAGTTTGCGTTAGTTACAGATTGCTACAGACTATTCTGTTTTTGACAGATTCTGTTCTTCTTGTGTTGTTTGCTTATTTTGATGAATCTATGGCTAGTAAAATAGTTTATAAACCATAGAGAAGTTGGAATAGAGTAGGTTTAACATCAAAATATATAAAGAATGAGTTCATTACAGTACCTTGAAGTAGTCTTTTGTTTTCTTTCTCTAACGGAGCTCACGAGATTTCTGTTGAGTTTTGTGTTGTGAAGTTTTCAAGTTTTGGGTGAATTCTTTTGATGGATTATGGAACAAAGAGTGGCAAGAGCCTAAGCTTGGGGATGCCCATGGCACCCCTAAGATAATCCAAGGACACCAAAAAGTCAAAGCTTGGGGATGCCCCGGAAGGCATCCCCTCTTTCGCCCACTTCCATCGGTAATTTACTTGGAGCTATATTTTTATTCACCACATGATATGTGTTTTGCTTGGAGCGTCTTGTATTATTTGCATCTTTGCTTGTTAGTTTACCACAATCATCCTTGCTGTACACACCTTTTGAGAGAGCCATACATGAATTGGAATTTGTTAGAATACTCTATGTGCTTCACTTATATCTTTTGAGCTTGATAGTTTTGCTCTTAGTACTTCACTTATATCTTTTGAGCGTGATAATTTTTGCTCTAGTGCTTCACTTATATCTTTTAAGAGCACGGTGGTGGATTTGTTTTAAAGAAACTATTGATCTCTCATGCTTCACCTAGATTATTTTGAGAGTCGTTAATAGCATGGTAATTTGCTTAATGTTAATATACTTGGTGTTCAAGATATGTGAACCTTTCTTTTGAGTGAATTGAATACTAAGATAAGTTTGATGCTTGATAATTGTTTTGAGATATGGAGGTGATAATATCAAAGTCGTGCTAGTTGGGTGATTATGAATTTGAGAAATACTTGTGTTGAAGTTTGCAAGTCCCGTAGCATGCACGTATGGTTAAAGTTATGTAACAAATTCAAACATGAAGTGTACCTGGCTTGTGCATCCTTATGAGTGGCGGTCGGGGACGAGCGATGGTCTTTTCCTACCAATATATCCCCCTAGGAGCATGCATGTAGTACTTGATTTTTGATGACTTCTAAATTTTTGCAATAAGTATATGAGTTCTTTTGACTAATGTTGAGTCAATGGATTATACATACTCTCACCTTTCCGCCTTTGCTAGCCTCTTCGGTACCGTGCATTGCCCTTTCTCACCTTGAGAGTTGGTGCAAACTTCGCCGGTGCATCCAAACCCCATGATACGATACGCTCTATCACCCATAAACCTCCTTATATCTTCCTCAAAACAGCCACCATACCTACTTATTATGGCATTTCCATAGTCATTCCGAGATATATTGCCATGCAACTTCCATCATCATCATCATCATGACATACATTACTTTTGTCATATTGCCATTGCATGATCATGTAGTTGACATCGTATTTGTGGCAAAGCCACCATGCCTTATTTTTCATACATGTCACTCTTGATTCATTGCACCATCCCGGTACACTGCCGGAGGCATTCATATAGAGTCATATCTTGTTCTAAGTTTTGAGTTGTAATCCTTATGTTGTAATCAATAGAAGTGTGATGATCATCATTATTAGAGCATTGCCCAAAAAAAATAGAAAGGCCAAAATATAAAAAAAAAGGCCCAAAAAAGGGCAATGCTACTATCTCTTTTTACACACTTGTGCTTCAAAGTAGCACCTTGTTCTTCATGTAGTGAGTCTCATATATTGTGCTTCAAAGTAGCACGTTGTTCTTCATGTAGTGAGTCTCATAAGTTGTCTTTTTTATACTAGTGGGAATTTTTCATTATAGAACTTGGCTTGTATATTCCTACGATGGGCTTCCTCAAATGCCCTAGGTCTTCATGAGCAAGCAAGTTGGATGCACACCCACTAGTTTTCTTTTGTTGAGCATTCATAGCTCTAGTGCATCCGTTGCATGGCAATCCCTACTCCTCATGTTGACATAAATTGATGGGCATCTCCATAGTCGTTGATTAGCCTCGTCAATGTGAGACTTTCTCCTTTTTTTGTCTTCTCCACACAATCCCCATCATCATATTCTATTCCACCCATAGTGCTATATCCATGGCTCACGCTCATGTATTACGTGAAGGTTGAAAAAGTTTGAGATTATTTAAGTATGAAACAATTGCTTGGCTTGTCATCGGGGGTATAGAAGTTGGGAACATCTTTGTGTGGCGAAAATGAAGCATAGCCTAACTATATGATTTTGTAGGGATGAACTTTCTTTTGCCATGTTATTTTGAGAAGACATGTTTGCTTTGATTAGTATGCTTGAAGTATTATCATTTTTGTGTCAATATGAACTTTTGTCTTGAATCTTTCGGATCTGAATATTCATATCACAATTAAGAAGTTTTACATTGAAATTATGCCAAAGTATCCCTCCGCATCAAAAATTCTTTTTTACCATTTACCTACCCGAGGACGAGCAAGAATTAAGCATGGGGATGCCTGATACGTCTGCAACGTATCTATAATTTTTGATTGCTCCATGCTACTTTATCTACTGTTTTGGACTATATTGGGCTTTATTTTCCACTTTTATATTACTTTGGGGACTAACCTATTAGCCGGAGGCCCAGCCCGGAATTGTTGTTTTTTTGCCTTTTTCAGTATTTCGAAGAAACAGAATATCAAACGGAGTCCAAATGGAATGAAACCTTCGGGATAGTGATTTTCCAACCGAACGTGATCCAGGAGACTTGGACCCTACTCCAAGCCGTGCCAGAGGCGGTCATGAGGGTGGAGGGCGCCCCCCCCGGGCGTGCCCCCCTACCTCGTGGGCCCCTCGATGCTCCACCGACGTACTCCTTCCTCCATATATACGTACGTATCCCCGAACGATCAGAACAGGAGCCAAAAACCTAATTCCACCGCCGCAACCTTCTGTATCCATGAGATCTCATCTTGGGGCCTGTTCCGGAGCTCCGCCGGAGGGGGCATCCACCACGGAGGGCTTCTACATCATCACCATAGCCCCTCCGATGAAGTGTGAGTAGTTTACTTCAGACCTTCTGGTCCATAGCTAGTAGCTAGATGGCTTCTTCTCTCTTTTTGGATCTCAATACAATGTTCTCCCCCTCTCTCATGGAGATCTATTCGATGTAATATTCTTTTTGCGGTGTGTTTGTTGAGACCGATGAATTGTGGGTTTATGATCCAGTATTATCTATGGAAAATATTTGATTCTTCTCTGAATTCTTTTATGTATGATTGAGTTATCTTTGCAAGTCTCTTCGAATTATCCTTTTTGGTTTGGCCAACTAGATTGGTAGTTCTTGCAATGGGAGAAGTGCTTAGCTTTGGGTTCAATCTTGCGGTGTCCTTACCCAGTGACAGACAGGGTTGCAAGGCACGTATTGTATTGTTGCTATCGAGGATAACAAGATGGGGTTTTTATCGTATTGCACGAATTTATCCCTCTACATCATGTCATCTTGCTTAAGGCGTTACTCTGTTTTTACTTAATACTCTAGATGCATGCTGGATAGCAGTCGATGAGTGGAGTAATAGTAGTAGATGCAAAATCATTTCGATCTACTTGTTTTGGACGTGATGCCTATATACATGATCATTGCCTAGATATACTCATAACTATGCTCAATTCTGTCAATTGCTCAACAGTAGTTTGTTCACCCACTGTAGAATACTTATGCTCTCGAGAGAAGCCACTAGTGAAACCTATGGCCCCCGGGTCTATTCTCATCATATCAATCTCTATCACCTTATTTACTTGCTTTGTTTTTACTTTGCCTTTTACTTTTTTTACTTTGCATCTATCTATCAAAAATACCAAAAATATTATCTATCAGATCTCACTCTCGTAAGTGACGTGAAGGGATTGACAACCCCTAAGCATTGATTGCGAGTTGCTATCGTTTTGTGTAGGTACGAGGGACTTGTGCGTGGTCTCCTACTGGATTGATACATTGGTTCTCAAAAACTGAGGGAAATACTTACGCTACTTTGCTGCATCATCCTCTCCTCTTCGGGGAAATCCAACGGGTCCATAAAACTCACTCGGATAAGCTGTATTATTGAACCATACAAAACAACAAGCGATAAAACCAAAGACAGATAAAGCAGCTAAACTATAAGACAAGTAAGCTTCTCCAGACCATACAAATGCACGGCGAGCCCATGCGAAGGGTTTGGTTAAAATATGCCAAATTCCGCCAAATACACTAAACCCGGTGGCAGTGATTGTCACATCTTCATCAAGAATATCAGCCATCTTCAGTGGACTAGAGACTTCAGGATTTAAAGACTCATCAATGGCTCGCTCCATAGGGGGGGTCAAAAGTTGCTGGCGGGTTATCAAGAGCCAGTTCAGATGATTGGGGGATAGAGATCTCAGGTGCTGGAGTCGGCAGCTCTGGTTCATTGGCCTTTGGATCTTCAACCGGCTTATTCTTCTTAGCCCTCTTGGTGGGTTTTGCTTTTCCGCTGCATGAGTCAAAAAGGTCAGTACAAAGTATTAAAGGATTGTAATGTGTAAAGGATAAGTAAATCGTCATTACCCTGGAGCGGTCTTGAAAGCCGGCATATTGGACTGGATTGAGTCGCCGGAAGAATGTGAAGTTTCCTAATAATTCAAATCAGAAGAGTTGAGCGGTTGATGAGTGAGACCCGCCAAAGGATAAAAAGAGTTTAAGTCAGACGTGACCTCATTCCGGCGCTTCCTTAGTGTATTCAGTAAGCCGGAGGAGAGTTCTACATCCTTGCTGGTCCGGGTCTGCCTCCGGCTCTCATGAATCTGTTGCTTCAAAATAAAGTGAGGATCCAGATGAGCTAAGGGGTGTGAAAATCTTACTTTCCGGGTTACTCTTCGGATTTTTTGTCTTGGCAAAGGCTCGGAGTCTGAGGAAATAATAGTTACCTCTTCTTCCACTCCCTGACTTGTTCCCGTGTCATCCGGATGATAGTCAGTGTCAATAAGATGTTTGAAAAAAGAGCCAAGAGAGTCAAGGGCTAGCTCCGACTCAGAGGAGTCCTCCAGCTGAAGAAATTCAGAAGCATAGGGATTTTCCCCTCTTTTCTTGGTGGCGGCTCTCCTGGCAGCTTTCTTGGCCTTCCTGGCTCTCTTTTCAGCCTCATGGTCATATTCTTTCTTCCAAAACTCATCGTTAGTCTGCGAAAATCAGCAAAGATTTGAGTTAAGACAAAACATCAAAGATAAAGATAAATTAACTAAGTTTGGAGGCTTACCCCTGGAGCCGAGTTAGCTTTGCAGAAAGGGTTTAGGCCCACCTTGCCACAGCCTGCTAAGCTTTCATTCAGAAGCGACTTTGTCATATCATTGATAAGGTCTTCAAGTAACTCATCAGGCTGTGGCGCAGAGGATCCTTTGTGTCACCTGTGTAAGTGCACATTAACCCAGAGCGGCGGCTCAACGGGATGATCCGCCACGCAACCCAGAACCAGACCAAGTCAATGCCGTTTAAGTCGTTCCCAAAAGAGCCTTGACTTTAGCAATGGTAGGGACGAGCTTCCGGTGATCAACAGCTGACAACTTGTCTGGGAGAGGATGATTGGACTCGAGGCGCAGTGCGTGAAATCCGGGCAGAGGGTTCTCATCAGTCGGAGAAGTATCTTGGCAGTAGAACCATGTCTAGTTCCAGTCCTTGGGATGACTTGGTGGCTGTGCATAAGGAAAAATGGCGTCTCTCCGTCGTTGGATTGAGACCCCGCCAAGTTCCAAACTAGGTCCGTTGGAGTATTCATTCTGGCGGTTCAAGTAAAAGTATTCTCTGAAAAGTTCCAAGTTGGGCTCTTCTTCAAGGTACACCTCACAGAACACTTGAAAGTTGCATATGTTAGACATGGGATTGGGTCCGATGTCTTGAGGATGGAGGTCGAAAAAGCGCAGAACGTCTCTTTAAGAACTTAGAGCCGGGCGGCGAGAAGCCCCGGTTCATTTCATTAGTGAAAACGATGACCTCCCTATCTTTGGGTTCAGGCTTCTCTTCTATTGGTTTAGGGGGGGCGGTAAGACATGACATCCTTTTTGGGCAGATAGCCGGTTTTCACAAAATCTTCAAGTGTACTCTCAGTGACGATGGAGTGAACCCAATTACACGAAGTGGTTGTTTTGGGCGGCATTGTGAAGAAGGAAGCCTAAAAAACAGTAAATTTTCCGGTTCAATTTTAAACCGGAGGGAAAATTATTACAACACATATTTAGACTGGTGGCTTATAAAGGGGCCTAATGGTATGTGACTAATTACATCAGGTTATTCAAGCTGCCATGATTAGTTTGATGTTATCTATGGAGCATTGCAATCAAAGCCGGTGGTATAAGCCGCCATGGCCAGGTGGATTTATCAAAGTGTAGTTTTTGGCTAAGTGCCACACGAACAGGTTTCACAGATTGCAAATACTATTTCAGATCAGCGGCAGTTCAAAAAACGTAAATAATTCAAGACCTAAAAGACCAGTACAAGGAGTTCATAAGCTCTAATGAGATCTCTTTCCAAAGAAAGGGGATCCGCTAGTATCGAAGGTGCAGGCAAAACAACCACCGCATAAGTTCTATATTGTTTTTTGGATCAAAAGATGCTACGGTGGAGGAACTATGGAGAAACCATGAAGAACACGACGAAAAGTCAGGAACCCTAATGCGATCTAACGCGCTGGAGAAGAAGCACTTACAGGTGCAGATTCGACTGCGGTGGGGCGCTGGCGTACTCTGGTCCAACACAGGTTGATGCAGCGGCCGAGGTTGAGGAGGACGAGGTGCTCTGCGGCGGCGGCGGAGCTCGAGCGGCAGAAGGTCGCGAGAGGAGGAAGACGCTGGAAAGGGGGAGAATGAGGAAAGACTGGTCGTGGCTATTTATAAGGAAAGACTCATAAGTGGGTGTGAAAAACTAGGAGACCAAAACATGGTTATCCAGCTGCTCAGGCGCCTCGATTCTCGGACGGTTATTAAGATAAAGATCCGTTGAGATATGTTGGATAAAGTGTGAAATAATGACAGGTGATGTCCTGGCGGGTTATCACAAATCCAGAAGATGACGTCATGGCGGGTTATAAATTCTCGCACAAATGAAGAAGAGAAGATTTTTCCTAAGTGTTGAAGATTGACATGAACCAGTTCAAATCAATCGGGGGCCGAATGTTGGGGATATTACTATTAGGTATGACCCGCCCAGGAGGGGCCGGGTTATACCTATGGAGATTCATGATATGAATCCCAAGATGATATTTGAAGATGGTGGTTCAGTTAAGGGCCCAAGGCCTAAAGGCGGCTTAAGGCCCATAGAGATAAACCGCCATATATGTATGACTTGTATTGTAAGGCAAGAATAGTTAGTCACCGAGCCGGACTCTGTTTATGAGCCGACCTGGACTCTGTGAGCCGTTGGGCGTCAACCTCGATATATAAAGGGACGACCCGGCGGCGGTTCAGGGCAAGTAAGATCAGGTCAAAAGCTAGGTCAAGCGGATTCGCTCCCTGCTAATTGAGACATAAGCAATACCACCTCAAACTAGATTAGGCCTTTACCTTCACCGCAAGGGGCCGAACCAGTATAAACTCCCGTGTCCTTTGTCCCATTTTAACCCCTTTAAGCTTCCTAGTTTCTATGGCTCCACGACTAAGTCCTTTTGCTAGGACATCTGTCGTGACCTTTCCACGGCACCTGGAGAGGAAGATTGCACCAATGTTGATTCAGAGGATGAAGATGAGTCAACTAGTCAGAAGAAGAGCAAGAAGCACAATAAGAAGTATGGGGATAAGCTAGTGATGATTGTTGAAGGATCGGGTATGCCTAGTACTGGCAAGAAGGCCAAGGCTGAGGCCCCCAGCAAGGAAGTTGTTGTGTGCGCTGACTGTCGGGAAGCTGCGACTGCCGAGAAAGCCGGAAAAGGTGATGGGTCGTATTGCAAGATCCATAGGACCAAGGGCCACGACCTTCAAGAGTGTTATCAAGTTGAGCAGCTTGTCAAGAGACAGAAAGTAGAGTATGAGAAGCGTGACAAGGAAAAAGGTTAGAATGTTGCTTCGGTAAGGGCCGAGGTGGTGAAGTAAATCGCCCTGGCAGACCCTTTCGGAACTAAGGAAAGCCTTCTAGAGGTCGAGAGAAGGAAACCTGTGATGATGAGAGTGATAGAGGGGATGAAGAGGAACCAGTGAGCAAGAGTTTTAGAAGGCCACTGACGCCCTGTGCGTTGACGGGGGTGCATCTCTGCACACCTCTCACCGCCAACTCAAGCGATGGGCGCGAGAAGTCAATGTTGTGGAACCAGCGCCAGAGGCCTGGAAGCCGCTCAAGTGGTCCCGTATGCCTATCATCTTTGATGAGGAGGATCATCGTAGCCGCACCACTGCGGTAGGATGTTTGCCGTTGTTGGTCTCCCCAACAATTCGCAACCTCAAGGTCAAAGATGTTGGTGGACGGCGGAGCCGGGTTGAATCTGATCTCCCAGCAGTTATCAACAAGCTTCAGATAGCAGAGAAAGAGTTGGAGGTTACCAGCATGTTTCAAGGAGTTAATCCCGGCAAGAGTCATCCTAAGGGGAAGATTACGTTGCCGGTAACGTTTGGGGGAGAACTGAACTACAGGACTGAGAGGATTGTGTTTGATGTGGTTGATCTCCCCCTGCCGTACAATGGGATTCTTGGATGCCCAGCCCTGGCTAAGTTCATGGCGGCATCCCACTATGCCTACAACACATTGAAGATGCCTCAGCCACTGGGAGTCATCACCATCCCATCAGATGAGAAGGATGCAATTATATGTGTGGACAAGATGTACCAGGATGTAGTCGCGGCAGAGGCAGCAGCCACAGCAACTCCCGCCAAGGAAAGCAAAGGAAAGAAGATGGATTCTAGGGCCTCTGCCAAGGAGTCTGGGAAGTGTGCCCCCACCAAGTGCACGACACCCGTTGACAATGTGCCAGAGTGTTCCAACAGCAAGAAATCCAAGGTCGCTGCACCCCGAGTAAAGAAGGTCCCGGCAGGGCTGGCTGGCGTTGATGGTACTTTCACTATCATCGCCACCCTCGATGACAAGTAGGAAAGCACACTCATTGCCTTCCTACGGTCGAATATCGATGTGTTTGCCTGGCAACCATCTGATATCCCCGGTGTTCCTAGGGAGGTAATCAAGCACCACCTTGATGTCTGCTCACACGCCCGACCTATCAAGCAGAAAGTCCGAAAGCAAGCCTTGGAGAGGCAACAGTACATTGCGGAAGAGATCAAGAAACTTGAGGAAGTTGGTTTGGTCAGACGAGTGTTGCATCCCACGTGGTTGGCAAATCGAGAAGGCTAACGGGAAGTGGAGGCTTTGCATAGATTTCACAGATCTCAACAAAGCTTGCCCGAAGGATCTGTTTCCCTTGCCGCATATTGATCAAATTGTGGATTCCACTTCAGGTTGTGATTTGCTCTCGTTTCTGGATGCATATTCTGGGTATGCAACAAATCTTCATGTCCAAGTATAATGAAGATAAGACGTCATTCGTTACTCCAAGTGGAACGTACTGCTTTGTCCTCATGTCGTTCGGATTAAAGAGTGTCGGGTCCACTTTTGTGAGGGTAGTCCAAATTGGTTTTGAGCCACATCTGCACAGAAACATAGAAGCTTATATGGATGACATTGTGGTCAAGACCAAGGATAGAACCACCCTTATTTAGGATTTGGAGGAAACGTTTGCTAATCTACGCAAGATCAATTTGAAGCTCAACCTAGAGAAGTGTGTATTTGGTGTTCCCTCCGGCAAGCTGCTTGGGTTCTTCATATCCCATCACGGGATCGAAGCCAACCCCACAAGATCAAAGCTATCGAGCATATCCAAGCACCAAGGACAGTTAAGGATGTCCAGCGTCTGACAGGATGTGTTGCCGCGCTAAGCAGATTCATCTCCAAATCTGTCAAGCGCACCCTACCATTCTTCAAAATTTTGAAGAAGGCATGACCTATGAAGTGGACCCCGGAATCAGATGCAACTTTGCAAGATTTGAAGGCCTACTTGTCCTTTGTGCCTACCTTGGTTGCTCCAAAAACCCAGGAGCCGTTGCTACTGTACTTAACGGCAACCAACCAAGTGGTTAGTGCAGCTTTGGTAACACAGCGAGAAGTGGATGAGGCAGAGAGTGATCAGAGACCGGCAGAGTTAGAGAAGGATCGGGACAGCAATGAGCATGGCACGAGGGCAACCCCAAGGACACGGCAAGGAAGAAAGTGGTGCAGCGCCCAGTGTACTTCATCAGATCCATATTAGAAGGGTCTAGATCGAGGTACTCTGGTGTGCAAAACTTGATCTTTGGTCTCATTATGGCCTCAAGGAAACTGCGCCACTACTTCCAAGCCCATGAGATCACGGTTGTCACTTGTTTCCCGTTGCAAAGGATACTCCGAAACACTGAGGCTACTGGCAGAATAGTGGAGTGGGCTTTGGAGTTATCTAGTTTTGGTTTGAGGTTCGAAAGCACATCAGCTATTCAGAGGAGGGCATTGGCAGAGTTTATTGTAGAATGGACACCAGCCCCTGATGAGGAAGTGACAAAGAGTGTTATTCCAGGCAAGGAATCACCGAAAGAATGGATTGTGTATTTTGATGGTGCTTTTTCCCTACAAGGTGCAGGGGTTGGCGTGCTTCTTGTTGCCCCCTCTAGGGAGCACTTGAAGTACATCGTCCAAATGCATTTTGCCCGGGAAAAAGCAACCAACAATACAATTGAGTATGAAGGGCTCTTTGCCGTTCTTAGGATTGCAGCTGAGTTGGGAATTAAGAAGTAGATTATTCGAGGAGATTCACGGCTTGTGGTGAGACAAGTCAACAAGGATTACCAAAGTTCGTTGATGGAGGCATACGTCGAGGAAGTGAGGAGATTGGAAGAGCACTTTGACGGATTGCAAATAGAGCACGTACCCCGTGCGGAAAACAGCATAGTTGATCATCTGTCAAAGTGTGTTGCGCAGAAGCTTCCTGTGGAACCAGGGAATTTTGTTCTCCATCTCACTCAACCCTCTGTATCCCCAGCAGCAATGGCCTAGAAAAGGAGAAAGTTGGACATCGGTAATCCTCTCGTGGTAGAGTCGTCCGCTCCCGGTAGAGACCCTACCGGAAACAACTCCTCGCAGCCTGCCAGACCACACCCTCCAGCCGGGCCCATAGACCCCGCGAACGAGGCATGTGCTCCCGTAGCTGAGGAGGTGCTGCTAGTCCTCGTTGTCGAGCCCCAGGCTCCAACTTGGGCAAGGCACATTGTCCACTTCCTTCGAACCAGAGAGCTTCCCAGCGACCAAGATGAGGCTGAGAAAGTAGCCCAGGGGGCCAGTATGTATCAGTTTGTCGATGACACTCTATACAGAAGGAGGCCCAACGGTGTAAAATTGAAGTGTGTCTGCTGGGAAGAAGGAAAGGAATTGTTGGCTGAGATTCACAAAGGCATGTGCGGCTCCCACATTGGATCAAGGGCATTAGTAGGGAAAGCATTCCGACAAGGATTGTATTGGCCCACGGCCCTCCAAGATGCGGTCGAGCTAGTCACGAAATGTGAAGCCTGCCAGTTCCATTCCAAGAAAACCCACCTGCCTGCCCAAGCTCTTCAGACAATCCCTATATCATGGCCATTTTCGGTCTGGGGGCTCTCTATCCTCGGCCCCTTACCTCGAGAAATCGGGGTCTTTTAGTTCTTATTCGTTGCTATCGACAAGTTTACAAAGTGATCAAAAGTGACTGCCATGAGAAAGGTGACTGCTCAGTCAGCTATCAAGTTCTTGAAAGAATTGGTGTGTCATTTTGGAGTTCTATCAAGAATCATTACCGACAACGACACCCAGTTCACGAGCCGCGCCTTCATGCAATATGTTCATGCCCTCGGATGCAAGACCTTATTTGCCTCTATGGCACACCCCCGGAGCAATGGACAAGCTGAGAGGGCGAACGCTGAAGTGTTGCACGGAATCAACACAAGAACCTTTGATACACCACAGAAGCACGGCAGGCGGTGGATCGAGGAGCTATTGGTAGTTCTCTGGTCCCTTAGAATGACACCAAACCTAGCTACTGGGCATACTTCCTTCTCCCTGGTCTATGGGGCAGAAGTAGTTACCCCATGGAGGAATTCATTTATGGGTTGCCTCGAGTGCTTTCCTACGATGAATTAGTGCAAGATTAGCACTGGCATGACGACACTGTGCTACTCGAGGAGATCCGTCTCTGGGCTGCTACGCATGCTGCACGCTATCAGCAAGCCCCGCGTCGCTATCATAGCCGCAGGGTTCACGCCCGGTGTTTTGAGGAAGGTGACCTTGTCCTTAGGCGCGTTCAATCTGCCAAGGGTACACACAAATTGTCACCAAAGTGGGAAGGCCCTTACTCGGTAGTACGAGTCTCCAGACCTGGCGCAGTCCGTCTGGAGACCGGAGATGGTATTCAGTTGCAAAACTCATGAATATTGATCATCTCCACAAGTTCTACCCGTAAGGCGCGGCTGTCGAGCCCTGCCCGGCAGCCACCCTTTTGTACAGGCATTGCCTCAGTTGCATGTAACCCCTTGTACAAAGCCAGGGCGATGACCCTATGCAAGAGAAAATAATGAAGCGCTGTGGGGGGCCCCAACCAAGATTGCATGCATGCATGAGCATTCCAAGATCACTGCATAAGCATTTACATATGCATATAGGTAGGATCGCATTCTGCATTCATTCTCATCTACATGAAGCTGAAGGTTCCTACCGTGAACTTGGCTTTGACAAGGAGTTTAGAAGATTGCCCCGACACTGTGATCCCCGGCAAACCAAACAGATAAGTCCTACCTCCTGTCCATTAGTGTTCTGTAAGCTATAACTTGTGCATAAGGAAACCTTCCACTCTCTTGGAACTTAGGTGCTCCCATCCCTGACTTGAACGCTGCTTTGGTCAGGATGGTTGCAGTGTCCTTTGGTAAAAGGAAGTTGGCGGGGGGCTGGTCCCTTTGTTTGCCTGGTAGACTCGTTCTCCGGCAAGCAAAAAGGTGCCGGCAAGGTAGCCTGCCGGGGAAAACTCATTTATTTACATTAAAGAGGCATCTCACCTCTGCATGGACATACACATGCACGGGTTCCTGGCAAGGTTCATCTTTTTCATTAATATGCTGATACAAGTACAAGTATTACAGAACACAAATATGGCCTCGAGAGATTACATTATTTGAATTAAAATTTTGCAAGTGCCTACAAGTTTAAGATTGAAAAAAGATAAGTGTCCCGTGATGCCCTTTCTTGTCCCTCTCCTCCTAGGCACGGCCCTCGAAGGCGAGGAGGGCAAAAGGAGTGCCTGGGCGGGAGCCCAGCTCGCCCCCCTCGGGCTCCAGGAGAGGTAGCCCGACGGAAAAAAGAGCGCAAGGGAACGCCCCGATGGAGAGCACGACGGAAGGCGACCCCGTCGACCACCGCCACCAGGGCCAGCAGGACCCGGCAGGGCTAATAGAGTTTGAGCCCGAGAGGAATCCTGCCAGGGTCTAGCTGGAGGACTGCGGGAGGAGCCCGGAAGAACCATCCTCTCCTCTGCATCCAACTCCCCGGCAAATCGCGTTGCCGGGAAGGAGATGTGGATGCAGATGATGGTGCTGCTGCCTGATGAAGATGGTGCGGGCGGTGATCAGCCGGAGTCAGAGTCGTCGCTCCCCTGCCCGCTACCATCATCATTGCCGTCACTGTCCTCCTTGTCGCTTTTGCTCGAGGAGGAGATTTCATCATTAGTCGAGCTCTCGGCGCAACATCCTAAGCGACCTCCCGAGCGCCAAAAGATCTTGACGGAGAGCAGGCTACTCTCCATTAGTTTGAACTGGAGAACATGCCCCTCTGAGAAGCCGTGGGCATGGGCGAAGGTCTTCCAACCACGGTGGAGGTACATTATGTTAGGAGCAGGGAAGTCAACATCAACCCACCTATTGTCGTTCCCACAACCCCTTGTATGCAACCTCAGAGCGCGTGGTTGTTCGAGCTCCATCTCACATGCAAAGGGAGTCAGAAGGCAAAGATGACCACATAGGGGCTTGTATAGCCTGATGATGAACTCTCGAGGTTGGTCCCCAACGTGGCCTTCCATTGGGGGAGGAGCCGTCGATGGGGGCATAGCCGAGGCGCCTCCCCGCCCTCCTCCACCTTGAGCACCGTGGCAACCTCGACCTCGCCCTCTTCCTCCTCCCCTCGCCGTAGGTTCTGCCACCACAGGATCCGAAGGGGGAGGGATGTACTGTCGAGTAGAAGCCCTCATCACCACTGCCGGGGGGCCTCCACGCCCTTGTCCTCTCACCATGACCAGAAAGGAAAGGGTTGCAAGGAAGAAGAAGAAGAAGAAGTGTGTGCAGAGAGGCATTGCCTCTGCCCCTTTTTATAGGGGGACGAGGCAGGGGCTGGCTCCTCGTACAGAAAATGGCCGCCCCGCTCCTCCAATACGGCCTCTCTGCGCCCTTTGTGGCCCTGGGAATCAAGGCCGACCCTTTGCTCCAACCATCAACACTCGGTTTTCAACCATGGCACTCCTCCCAATGACCTCCGCATCCACCACCTACCACACCTCGTGCATGTAGAACACATGGTAGGTGTGGGTGCAAAACCAGAGGCGAGTGGGATGGAAGTTTCCACCCCGTGATAGTGAAGCAAGAAGAATCCGCATGCCACGAGCGAAGTTCTTTCACAGCTTTGCGCGCGACGTGCGGAGAAACTGGAAACTAGCCTGGAATCAAGGCTAATAAAGAAGCAAATAAGACCTCAAGAGGCCAGCCTCTTCGGCAACCCCGTTGTGCACTTATTAGGTCCTACCCTGACGATGCTCGGCAGCGCATTCGGGGCAGGCACGGGTGAGGGAGTCCTAGATTAAGGGGTATCCGGACAGCCGGACTGTGTACAACGTCCGGACTATTGAAGTGTGAAGATACAAGACTCAAGACTTCGGCCCGTGTCCAGATGGGACTTTCCTTGGCGTGGAAGGCAAGCTTGGTGGTCCATATATTATATTTCCTTCTTTGTAACCGACTCCATGTAAACCCTAGCCCTCTTCGGTGTCTATATAAAACAGAGAGGTTGGTCCTTAGAAGGCCGATCACAATTACATTCATACCATCATAGGCTAGCTCCTAGGGTTTAGCCTCTATGATCTCGTGGTAGATCTACTCTTGTACTACCCATATCATCAATATTAATCAAGCGGGAAGTAGGGTATTACCTCCATCGAGAGGGCCCGAACCTGGGTAAACATTTGTGTCCCTTACTTCTTGTTACCATCAACCCTGACGCACAGATCGGGACCCCCTACCCGAGATCCGCCGGTTTTGACACCGACATTGGTCCTTTCGTTGAGAGTTCCTCTGTGACGTCGTTGTCAGGCTCGATGGCTCCTTGAATCGTCATTAACGACGTTGTCCAGGGTGAGACTTTCCTCCCTGGACAGATATTTGTGTTCGACGGCTTCGCGCCGCGGGCCAATTCGCTTGGCCACTTGGAGCAGATCGATAGCTATGCCCCCGGCCATCAAATAAGGTTCGGAAACCTGAACTATATGGAGGATATCCGCGGAGACTTGATCGTCGACGGATTCAGGCCAGCGCCAGAAGTGCCGAACAGTCGCGATGAGCATGGCTTAGACCTGCTGTCAGACGTTGCTCGAGATATCATCCCGGCGGAAGCCTTGCATATAAATCCGGGACAGGTTGCTTCGCCTAAGGACCGAGGGCTGGACCCCGCCCCGCAGGCCGTACCTTCATCGGCGATGGAGCCGAACACAGGTTTCACCTCTGAGGGAACCTGTGACTCCGGACCCCCGAATTCATATCCGGACGCAGGTTCTAGTCCGCGCGCCCCCGAGCCCGCCAATCCTGGTTGGGCCCCGGTGATGGAGTTCACTGCGGCGGACGTTTTTCAGCACTCGCCCTTTTGCGACATGCTGGACTTATTGAAGTCTCCCTCCTTGTAAGGAGACTCCGGGCCGAACTATGTCCGTCTCGAGTGGGAATCAAACAACGACGGAATTCGTTGCCCACCCACCACCCACTTCATTGCTACGATCGATGATCTAACCGACGTGCTTGACTTCGACTCTGAAGACATCGACGGTATGGACGACGATGTAGGAGAATCACAGGAGCCACTGCTCACCCGGTGGTGGACGGCCACCTCCTCATATGATATATATATGGTTGACACTCCAGAGGAAACTAATGGCGACAAGGCAATAGAGGACAACCCCTCAGGAAGAAAGGCACAACATGTGCGTTATCGGTACCACTCCAAACCCCGCCACACCAAAAACAGCCCCGGAAACGAGAGTAGTCCGGACGGTGCCAAAAAGGAATACAACCCGAGTCAGCCTACACTTAAGCAGGCCGGACCAATGACGACGGGATACTGGG
>NC_041383.1:424018600-424062416 GCF_002162155.2 Triticum dicoccoides | reverse complement strand
CGGCAATGACGAATTCGGCATACCAGAGGACCCAGTGGAACAAGTTCGCTTCAAGCGATGGCTCATGGATACAGTAAGGAGCCTGCAAAGGAAACAAGAGCAGCTCACAGCTGACCAAGACGCGCTAGAGGATAGGTGGACCAAGATACTGGCCGCCAAAAAATATGAACTTGAGAGCCCCAATAAAGGGCACATACGGCACAACTGGCTACCTCAACTCGAGCAGAAAAACCACGGGCACGCACGCAGACGCCCACGCATCACTACAGTCCAAGGCGGCAAGCAGCAGATACAAAGAGGCACCCTCAGACCTCGGCATAAAGGTCATAAACATCAAGACAAGGAAGGTGGTGCCAAGTCCGGCAACGCTCAGTCCGACAAACAGGCAAAGAGCAGCACAAGCCTACTCGACCGAAGATACATGCTGGATCAGCCGTGTGAAATTCACGGTACCCCGAGAAGGAAGGCAAAGCATACCAATAGACAATGCAGGATTCTCAAAACAAAGCGGCTGGTCACACATCAGAAGCAATAAAGGGGAGATGCCTCGTGAAGAACCCCCCCCCCCCAGAGCGTAATAGTACGACCGACTGCCCAGGACCACCTAAACCACGGCAAGTTAATTGCAGTGCCTCTAGACCTAGTAATCTGGGGGCTCCATAACACACAAAGCCCACAAGGGTATGACGTCACGGAAAACATCTCCTAAATGATGTAAGGTGCAAAGGCCAAGTTCTATTGGCCCACAACTCTAAATTGTTGCCTTCGGACCATCCAAAAATGCTACACTAAAGAATAAATCCTCGGCACCTTCCCATACAATAGCTTACCGTATGCTAACGGGAAAAACCACGTCAACTAGATTCTACGTGGTAAATTACCCAGGCCAACCATCCGGACATCCACTGCGGAGTCCGTACTACCTCACGGTCTAACGACTGGGCACACCAGGGCCCAATTAGGGACCCTGGGAGCAACAACAAGAGGACACCTAGCTGTCTTCAAGCATTTCGCATTTGCAAACTAACGATTGACGTAGAACAGAACTGGTGGCATGGAATTATCCCGGACACACAAAGGAAGGAACATGCAGGTAGAAGGCAGTTCAGATTCATTCTCGACCCGCTCACAGCCCCCTCCAGTCCGGCCATAACAGGTTCCGTCAAACAACACCTCTTTCCATACATCATACTAATATGCATAGACATAAAATTCTACTACAATGCGTAAATAGCAATTACCGGCTGTCGTTTATCACCGACGCCTCTTTGCCGAAAATGAAAGCCACGCTCCGCGTTTGCCTGGTTGCACCAGGGGCTCCACAGTACGACAAGCAAGTCTGACCACCTTTTCGGTCGTTCGGCACCCTGAACTTATAGCACTATATGCATCTGCTCCGAATCATGTCTTGGGTCATTGGTTGGGTTTGCCTGGCTCCCATGTTTAGGTACCTTATGTTCCGTTCTATCGGCTAAGGTAGCACTCGGAGAACTACTGTGGTTGTGTCCCGGTTCAGCCGGACGAGCACCTCAGTAGAGAAAGCCGAAAACCGACTGTCATGATGAAGCGAGAGTCGGTCCGCTGTTCGAGGCGTCATAAAATCCTTAAAGATTTATTCCACATAACACCATCATAAATGCTAAGTGCGACGGATCGGTCTTCTGATCAGGCGCCAATAGAGCCCCTAGTCCAGCCTTCCGAACACTAGGGGCTGCGCCGACCATACTCAAATCCCTATGGCTAAGTGAGAGTAATAAAGCCCCATAGTCCGATTGCCTGGTTCACGGAAAGATACACCTCCTTAAAAGGACCCAACTATGGGATAAAGAGCGTTCAGATATATCCCGAACACCCCCGTATCCTTTTTACGAGGGGGCAGAAGGCGACGACTGGCCAACTCCCAGAATTTGCATACAATAAACAGCCGCACGGGAAGAACATATGTTCAAATAAAACAGGCAATATATAACAAACATGCCATTATCCCATATTACAACAAGTGGCATAGATGCCCTCGGGGAAATATGATGTCTTTAGTACACTTGTCCGCCACAAGGCGGGCCCCTTTCATCACACCTTCATAATACAGCTCGGGCTTGTGGTGTTCCTTACCCTCCGGTGGCCCCTCAGTGATCAGCTTTTCCGCGGCAAGCCTCCACCAATGCACTTCCGCATGGGCAAACGCCATATGCGTGCCTTCAATGCAGACTGGTCGCTTGATAGCATCTAGCCGAGGATAGGCGCCCACGATCCACTTGACAAGTGCGAAGTAGCTGCTTGGAATCGGATCCGCAGGCCACAGCCGGACAACTAAGTCCTTCATGGCTAGTTCGGCCGCCTGGTGCAGTTCGATCAGCTGTTTCATCTGATCGATAAATGGCACCGGATAGTTCGGCGCCAGATACTGCAACCAGAAATCCCTCTCCGCAGTCTTCTTCTCCTCGGTGCGATAAAATTGAGCAGCATCTGATATGCTGCGAGGAAGATCCGCAAAAGCCCCTGGAAAAATAAGAATTCAGCATGCCGCTTGGATTCTTCACATTCTAACATACAAGAAGCTAAGAATACAGAAGGCCTTACCAGTCGCCACTTTTCGGGCCTCCTGAATGTCCCGCGCAGCACCTCAGGCTTCTTCCCGAGCACCTTCTGCATCCTCGAGAGCTTGGGCGAGCTCGGATTCTTTCCCTTTTAGACTCTGCTCCAAGCTCTCGCTTTTCTCCACAGCTTCCTGGAGCTCTGCTCAGCGGTGATAACCATGGCCTCGTGATTTTCACGAAGCGCCTGTTCGGCCTCAGCCTTCTTGTTGGCATCAGCCAAAGCTTTCATTAGTGCCTCGTATTTGGCACATGCTCCTAGAGAACACAATACTAAAATTTTTCTATTCTGCACAACCATTCGTTCGTGCCAACGCCAAGACAAATGTTTTCAACATACCTTGCTTGTCTTCCAGTTGCTTCCTCACACGGCCGAGTTCTTCCTTGGACCGTGCAAGGTTCTGCTTCAGTTCAGAAACTTCCTCCTTGAAAGCGGAAGTCCTCTCGGCGGATGCCTGTTTTCACACCAAAGGGTATACATCATTTACACAGGCTCCTGTGAAGGCAGAGGGTTTGATCCCCTGCCCGGCTCTATCTCCTTTGCCGGACAGTGTATCAGGGGCTACTACTTATAATGACAATTCCTTAAGGGTTTCCTAGGAGACATACCTCAAAAGCCTTTATAAGACTAAGGCAGGACGCGTTCAGCCCGCTCTCGGCGGACTGAATCCTTTCAACCACCTCGCCCACAAGGGCCCGATGCTCGTCGACAATAGACGCGTTCTTCAACGCTATCAATAGACCGCCAGGCATCCCTGCTTGAACAGAGGACGTCGACGGTGTAGGATGGCCCCCCGCCACCAGGTGGGCTGCTTGCTCGATCCCAGAACCCTAGAGGTCCCGGGGGCCATATCCATCCCTGCGTGTTCGGCACCAGGGATATGTCCTCCCTGGTCCGGGTCTTGTCGAGACGACACCTCGGTGTCGCGCCCAGACTTGGGGGAAGGGGCCTGCGGGGGCGTCTCGCTCGCCAAAGCGTCCGAGTCCAGTGAATCCTCCGACGAGGACTGGCCGGCGCAGGACCTTGCCGGACTATGCAATATGTAGGCAACAGTCAAAACCACTATACCCAAAAAACGATCCCGGACGCATATGCATGTTCGGATACTTATGACTTCTCCAGGGGCTAGGCCCGGGGATCCCACTCCGGGCTGCTATCGGCAGTCGTGGGGGATGCCGCTGGGAGGGAATGTTTCCCCCTCTTGGGCGATCCGGCCTCCAGAGATGCGGAGGCCGTCCTCTTCCTCCCACCATCAGAGTGAGGCTCATCCTCCTCTGCTTCTTCCTCTTTGTTGTCAGACGAAGGATCGTCGCTGGAGTCTTCGGATCTGGTGTCCGAAACCTCGCAACGACGAAGGCCACCCCGGGTCTTCTTGACCTTCTTGGAGGCCTCCTTCTTTGGTGCCTTGTAAGGTGCGGGGACCAACATCTTCGTCAAAAGAGGTCCGGCCGGTTCCTCCGGCAGGGGGGCTGGACGATGTAGCCGCTCCACCTTCTTTACCCATCCCTGAGGTTGCAATGAAACACGATTAGGGTGTCTCCCGCATGATGTGCCAATTAAAGCACGAATAGACAGAGTGTGGTTGTGACTTACCGAGCTGGGAGAATGGGATGATTGATACCCACGGTCCTCGGCGGGGCCTGGCCACGATTTGCCGGACTTGAAGAGCACCTTCCAGATATCCTTGTGGGTGGAGTCGTAAAGCTCCTGAAGGGTTTGGTGCTCGGCCAGATCGAACTCCCACAGGGTACAAGCTCGGAGCTGACAAGGGAGAACCAGGCGAACTAGCATCACCTGGACTATGTCGACGAGTTTGACGTCTCTATCGATCACGCCCTGGATGCGTGTCTGGAGCAGTAACAACTCGTCAGACGAGCACCAGTTCAGGCCCTTCTTGGGCCAGGACGTGAGCCGCAGTGGAGCTCCGGATCTGAACTCTGGAGCTGCCGCCCACTTCTTGCTGCGTGGTTCGGTGATATAGAACCACTACTGCTGCCACTCCTTGACGGAGTCGTTGAAAGCGCCTTTCGGCTAGACAACCTTGGGCATCTTGCTTACCATGGCGCCGCCGCACTCGGCGTGTTCGCCACTCACCACCTTGGACTTCACATTGAAAATCTTCAGCCATAGGCCGAAGTGAGGTGGGATCCGGAGAAAGGCCTCGCACACGACGATGAACGTCGAGATATTGAGGAAGGAGTTGGGGGAAAGATCATGAAAATCGATCCCGTAGTAATACATGACTCCCGGAACGAACGGGTGAAGGGGGAACCCGAGCCCATGGACGAAATGGGGAAGGAACACGACTCTCTCATGAGATTCCGGAGTAGGGACGACCTGTCCCGCCGGGGGAAGATGGTGGCCGACCTTCTGGGCCAGATACCCGGCTCCCCGGAGCTTCTTGATGTCCTTCTCTTGGACAGTTGAGGCCATCCATTTGCCTCCTGCTCCGGACATCTTCAGAAAACTTCCCTTCGGTGGGGGAAAAGAGTGCTTGGGTGTTAGGGCTCGCGCAAAGGGGAATGAGCTAGCAGGAGAAGGAGGTGTGGGTAAAAGAGAAAGTAACCTGACCTCCTTATAAAGGCGATAAAGGCTTTTTGTGCTTCCCCACTTGCCTGGTGGAACCCATCCGCCTCCCGCTCGCCGTGATTAGCAGCACGGTTAGATTACCCATGCCCGTATTGATGAGAATCCTGTAATAAGGGGACACGATCTCTGCTTTGACAAGATGTGTCACAGAAACCGCCTCGTGATAGGCGTTGTAGCTGGTTGTGGGGAAACGGTTCGAATAGTGATCCGACCGTAACAACATGTCATGTCATCAGAAAAAATTGTCAGCAGATTGCATTTGTGAAATATCATTCTCTCTACGGTGGTATGTGAAGATCACCTTGCGGATCCGGACACGGTCTACGTGTTCGATAACCACTTTGGAGTATTCGGAGGAGGAACCCGCCTTGCAATGCCGAAGACAATACTGCGTGTCGGACTCATCGTCATTGAAGCTTGGTTCAGGGGCTACTGAGGGAGTCCTGGATTAGGGGGTATCCGGACAGCTAGACTATGTACAACGTCCGGACTATTGAAGCGTGAAGATACAAGACTCAAGACTTCGGCCCGTGTCCGGATGGGACTTTCCTTGGCGTGTAAGGCAAGCTTGGCCATCCGGATATTATATTTCCTTCTTTGTAACCGACTCCATGTAAACCCTAGCCCACTCCGGTGTCTATATAAACCGGAGAGGTTGGTCCTTAGAAGGCCGATCACAATTACATTCATACCATCATAGGCTAGCTCCTAGGGTTTAGCCTCTACGATCTCGTGGTAGATCTACTCTTGTACTGCCCATATCATCAATATTAATCAAGCAGGAAGTAGGGTTTTACCCCCATCGAGAGGGCCCGAACCTGGGTAAACATCTGTGTCCCTTACTTCTTGTTACCATCAGCCCTGACGCACAGATCGGGAGCCCCTATCCGAGATCCGCCGGTTTTGACACCGACAACGGGGGCTTCTGTCGGTGCAACAAACCCCGGTTATGTTGCCCTGACTATGCACGGGCATGGGATCAAGATTGGACCACCAACCCAAGTCAGAGTACAAGAAACCAAGAGCGTCGAAGGACCAACATGCAGATCAGAGGGACCAAGATCAAGCCAGAGAAGCAAGATATCATCAAGAAAAGGGCCTCCTTTGCCGGGCAGCCGAGCCCGGCAAGGGGCGAGGCCACACTCAGAAGCAGACGACCAAGGCATCTTGACAGGGCCTGCCAGGATGCACGGAGGCAAAACCACCTCACCAACCACTCCGCCACGACCCATGTCGTCAATTAGTGTGGTGTCAAGCCGCAAAGTGACTAAGTGGCAGCCATTCGCCACATGGCGGCATCTTTCTACAGGAAAACCTCATAGATGACAGTTGTCCTACGACATGTCAAGCGAGCAGGTCTGGAGCTGGCAAGATAGCCTGGCAAGCCTTGTCGGGCAACAAACGATCTGACGTTGAGTGGTGCATTTAGTGCGCCATGTCAGCCCACAGAGTTATGTATGATAGCACTGTTTGCTATCTTATCAGTGCATAATGACTACTTTGCCACTATGGTGACCCCTCAATATATAAAAGGAGGCCCATGGCGACCGTAGAAGAGGTTAGAAGGTTGGATAACTCACACCCCCATATGCGCGTAGTCGCTGCTGCCTTGAGGCAACCCCTGCCGAGCAAGTGTACTATGCTCCACCACCACCTTTCCACCATCAATCCACCAAAGCAGGAGTAGGGTTTTATGCCTCACGGTGGCCTGAAGCTAGGTAAAATTGCCTGCTTGATCTCTGTCGTGCTTCCCCATGCTCATCTACTCTTTGTGCAACGCGACGTCCCCCTGCCGAACCAGCAAGGGGCCTCCTGGTCCCATAGGTGGCCGTGGTTTCCCGCGACACTACCAGAGGGGTCAATGATCATGGAGGGGTTCTTTATCATCACCCTTACCCCTCCGATGATGCATGAGTAGTTTACCATAGACCTACAGGTCTGTAGGTAGTACCTAGATGGATTCTTCTCTCTTTTTGATCTTCAATACAATGTTCTCCTCGATGTTCTTGGAGATCAATTTGATGTAATGACTATTTGCGGGGTGTTTGTTGGGATCCGATGAATTGTGAGTTTATGATCAAATCTATCCATGAATATTATTTGAGTCTTTCCTGAACTCTTTTATGCATGATCTTTATAGCCTCATATTTCTTCTCTGAAACTTTGGTTTGGTTTGGCCAACTAGATTGATTTTTCTTGCAATGGGATGAGGTGCTTTGTGATGGGTTCGATCTTGCGGTGCTCAATCTCAGTGACAGAAAGAGACATGACACACATGTATCATTGCTATTAAGGATAAAAAGATGGGATCCATTGCCACATGAAAATATCATGTCTACATCATGTCATTGTTCTTATCACATTACTCCGTTTCTCCATGAACTTAATACACTAGATGCATGCTAGATAGCGGTCGATGTGTGGAGTAATAGTAGAAGATGCAGGCAGGAGTCACTCTACTAATCTTGGACGTGATGCCCATATACATGATCATTGCTTTGGATATCGTCATAATTATTTGCTTTTCTGTGAATTGCCCAATAGTAATTTGTCTACCCACCGTATGCTATTTTCTCGAGAGAAGCATCAATCTACGGCCTCCAGGTCTATTTCCTATCATATTATTTTCAGATCTATTTATCCAAAAATCCAAAAATACCTTGCTGCACTTTTTCTTTATTTATTTTATTTTATGTTTTTGCTAAATCTGTTTATCAAATCTCATGCTATTTGATCTATCTCAATACTGAGGGGGAATTGGCAACCCCTCTTATGCGTCGGGTTGCAAGATTTTGTTGTTTGGGTGTAGGTGTTGTTTAGATAGTGTTGCTTGTCTCTCCTACTAGATTTATAACCTTGGTTTGATAGCTAAGGGAAATACTTACCTTTGTTGTGCTGCATCATCCTCTCCTCTTCGGAGAATTACCAAAGCAGATACAAGCAATCAGGCTCATAAAAAGGATAGGGAACGGGGAAACAACCAATATGTGGTCTGATAATTGGATTCCTCATGATTATAAGCTAAGGCCAATTTCCCCTATACCTATGAATCCACCTCAGAAAGTCTCGGATCTGATTGATCACAACATGGCAACTTGGAATATAGCTAAGATTCATGAACTTTTCCTTGTGGTGGAGAAGGAGGAAATCCTAAACATTCCTCTGAGCTTGTGAGAGCAGGAGGACTTTTGGTCATGGCACTATGAGAAAAAGGGAGTGTTTTTGTACATTTAGCATACCGGCTATTGTCAGCAACTAAGAAGAAGCAGACAGACTGGTTAGGGCATGTCCCAAGGCATTCCCATATTGAGGCTGATCGGATTTTGTGGAAGAAATTGCGGGTACTCAAGTTCCATAAAAATTAAGGTGTTTGCTTGGCGCCTTGCCCAAACATCCCTACCTACCAGCAATGTACAGAGTCACAGAAAGATGACTGATATGATAATCTTCTCTATATGCTATGCAGATTTTTATTCGTGGCGTCTGATACATCTCCAACGTATCTATAATTTTTTATTGTTCCATGCTATTATAATATCAATCTTGGATGTTTTATATGCATTATTATCCCATTATATATCATTTTTTTGGACTAACCTATTAACTTAGTGCCTAGTGTCAGTTGTTGTTTTTTGCCTCTTTTTGGTTTTCCAGAATATCAGTACCAAACGAAGTACAAATGACATGAAACTTTTTGAAGATTTCTTTTCTGGACAAAAGGACCCTAAAAGCTTCGGGAGGAACTCAAAAGACGAAGGAGGTGGCCACGAGCCACCAGGGAGCGCCTACTCATGGGCCCACCTTTGCTCTGTTTGACCTAATTCCGCCTCTATAAATTCTCTAAAATCGGGAAACCAACACAGAGCCACCCGAAACACTTTTTCTGCCGCAACAAGTTCTTATTCTCGAGAGGTCCCATATGGAGGCCTTTTCCGGTACTCTACTGGAGAGGGAATCAATCACAGAGGGGATCTACATCAACCTTGCTACCCTTCCGATGATGTGTGAGTAGTTTACCACATACCTACGGGCCATAGCTAGTAGCTAGATGGCTTCTTCTCTCTCTTTGATCTTTAATACAATGTTCTGCTTGATGTTCTTGGAGATCTATTTGATGTAATCACTTTTTGAAGTGTGTTTGTTGGGATCCGATGAGTTGTGAGTCTATGATCAGATTATCCATGAATATTATTTGAGTCTTCTCTGAACTCTTTTATGCATGATTATTATAGCTTTGTATTTATCTCCGATCTATTGATTTGGTTTGGCCAATAGATTGATCTTTCTTGCAGTGGGATAAGTGCTTTGTGATGGGTTCGATCTTGTGGTGCTCAATCGCAGTGACAAAAAGGGACATGACACATATTTGTATTGTTGCCATTAAGGATAAAAATATGGGGTTTATTCATTCATGAGTTCACTTTGTCCACATCATGTCATCTTGCTTAAGGCGTTACTCCATTCTTTATGAACTTAATACTCTAGCTGCATGCTGGATAGCAGTTGATGTGTGGAGTAATAGTAGTAGATGCAGGCAGGAGTCAGTCCACTTGTCTCAGATGTGATGCCTATATACATGATCATTGCCTTGGATATCATCATGATTATTCGCTTTTCTATCAATTGCCCTTGTCGGTGTCAAAACCAGCGGATCTCGGGTAGGGGGTCCTGATCTGTGCGTCTTAGGCTGATGGTAACAGGAAGCAAGGGACACAATGTTTACCCAGGTTCAGGCCCTCTCGATGGAGGTAAAACCCTACTTCCTGCTTGATTAATATTGATGATATGGTTAGTACAAGAGTAGATCTACCACGAGATCATAGAGGCTAAACCCTAGAAGCTAGCCTATGATGATTATGATTGTAATTGTGATCGGGCTTCTAAGGACCAACCTCTCCGGTTTATATAGACACCGGAGAGGGCTAGGGTTTACATGGAGTCGGTTACAAGGAAGGAAATACAATATCTGGATCGCCAAGCTTGTCTTCCACGCAAAGGAGAGTCCCATCCGGACACGGGACGGAGTCTTGAGTCTTGTATCTTCACGCTCCAATAGTCCGGACGATGTATATAGTCCGGCTGTCCGGATACCCCCTAATCCAGGACTCCCTCAGTAGCCCATGAACCAAGCTTCAATGACGATGAGTCTAGCGCGCAGTCTTGTCCTCGGCATTGCAAGGCGGGTTCCATCTCCGAATACTCCAAAGTACCTGTTATGACGAATACTGTCCGGCTTCCCATCAATGTTGTACTCCTCGGCTTCAGTGCCTCAATAATGACCATCTCCATGTGTCGAGCGAATGCGAGGAGCCGAGCCATTTTTACATTTGCCACCCCCGATCCTTCGGGCTAACCGTCTATTTGAAGAGACGGGGATTCTCAGATCCAAACCTCACTCTCCCCCTTGAGCAAGCATCCAACAGAGCGCTCCGGAAAAACCATTCCAACATGGCCGGTCTTTGCAGCTCTTCTGCTCGCTCTCCTCGCTCCAAGCCGGGGGACTGGGAAGAATGTTCAGCTCCTCATAGTCGTTTGATAGAGTTACAAACCCAAGGGTTTCTCCCACTAGCGTTCATGGTCCCCGTTCGAGCCGGAATAGCCACCTATAATGGCAGGGAACAAGCGGAGGGATCTCCTAATCCATCTCCAGAGGAGCGAATATGCCTCATCCCGCATCTGCTAAGGGGCGTCGCGTTTCCCATCCACCGGTTCCTTCGCGGGCTCCTGGAGTTCTACGGCCTCCAGTTGCACAACCTTACCCCTACCTCTGTACTACATATAGCAGGGTACATTGCCCTTTGTGAGTTATTTCTAGGCTGTGAGGCTCACTTCGGCTTATGGAAGAAGATGTTCTGCCTTGTCCCCTGCAACCAGGGAGAATCCCTATGTCAAGTGGGCGGGGCCGAAGTATGGCGCATTGCCGAGACCGGATACCTATCCGGCACTCCCAAGAAGGCACCAGAGAACTGGCTTCGGAGTGGTTTTATAGTGACGACGTTCCCCTTCCGGATCCAGTCCGGATAGGTCTCCCCTAGTTCCGTAACGCCCCGCCGAGGGCACGTCTAAGCTGGCTCCCCCGGGGCCCCCAAGAGGAGGACACCAGGGAAATACACTTCTTGATGAGCAGGATAAAGTTACTGGCCAAATCCGGACTGACGATAGTCAAGGTTATGGCAATATGCATAATGCAGGGAGTGCAACTGCTTCAATATCAGGGGAAGCCCATGTGGCACTTCAACGGGGAAGATGATGCCACCCGTTGTGGTCGTAAGGGTCCGGACTCCGCCATTGCTCTGGCAAGGATATTGTCCGATTTATACAAAGGAGAAGAGGAAGAATTCCTTCACATTAAACCGCGGGATGGATTCTCCATGTACAACCCCCAGACTGGGTAAGTCGTCATTCCTTTCCCCGCTTCACTTATTGTGGTGTTTCTTCGCTAAGATTATCTGCCTCGATATTTCCGAGCAGGAACTGAGGAGGGCCGTAGAAGGAATCTCCAGCCCCTCCCCGGAAGGGCCCTAGATCGAGGACTCAAAGAAGACCCGGATATTACCGTGGAGCTTGTCAACGGGACATTTTATCAGGCAAGCTGCGATGGCGCCTCAGTGGCTATTATTGCCGACTATCCCGAACCGCTACCTGCGTCACGTGTAAGCCAAGCCGAAAACCCTATCCTCCGAAGAGGACTCCTTTCTGATGTCATGCCTTACCCCTCAAGTGTCGTGTTTTTCCAGAGATGACGGGCGGAGTGCGGGGCCGAGCCCCTAGGGACCCGTCGGCCACGGGCGTCCGGATTGAGCAGGCTCAAGAGGAAGGCGGTTAGGGTCGAAACGCCGCTACAGAGGTAAGGCAAAAACTTGTCCTGTGATTATTGTATTTGAAGTATAACAACGCCCTTTGTGTCCCGGCAGGAAGAGGAGTAGCCGGACTATATCCGGGGATCCTGCCAATCACGCCTCCACCAGCCGGATTCCAGAATCGTCTTTGAGAGCGGAGGCGGACGTGGGGCCAATGCTGCATAGTTCTCCTGAAAGCACAAGTGCTCCCTGGGTGGTTTTGGTAATTAATGTCAACATATCTCTTGTTGGACTAACACTTTTATCTAGTATGTTACAGACAAGTTCAACAATGGAGTGGCATGGACTAAAGGATGTGGAACCCCTTCAAGATACTAAGGACAAAGGATTGGCTCAAGCTCCAAAGATCAAGACTCAACATTTTCTATTTTAGTGATCCAAGATCACATTGAGTCTATAGGAAAAGCCAATACTATCAAGAGGGGATGAGGTGTTGCTTAATGGCTTGCTTGCTCAAAGTCCTTAGTGATATGCTCCAAAGCCCTCAACTACTTTCCCACATCCACAATTGTCCTAAACCAAAAAGTCTAACTCGGCCCTACTGATTCCTTCCATCCGGCGCCACCGAGTTCAGATGTCTAAGCCACTGCCACAAACCCTAGGCAAATCGGTCTCACCGATAGGGATCTCGGTTTCACCGAGATGGGATTGTAATCTCTCTGTGTATGTCCATTACCAAAATCGGTCTCACCGAGTTTGTGTAATCGGTACTACCGAGATTACAATGCAAACTCTCTGGTTAGCTTATTACCAAAATTAGTCCCACTGGATTTGTGTAATTGGCCCTACCGAGTTTGCATGACCAACTCTCTGGTTAGCTTATTACCAAAATCAGTCCCACCGAGTTTGAGTAATCGGTCTCACCGAGATTACATTATGCCCTAACCCTAACCATATCGGTCCTACCGAGTTGCATGTCGGTCCCATCGAATATCCTAAAGGTCGCTAGATTTGCTGAATCGGTCTGACCGAGTTTACCAATTCGATCCCACTGAGTTTGGCAAGTTGTGTGTAACGGTTAGATTTTGTGTGGAGGCTATATATACCCCTCCACCCACTCTTCATTCGTGGAGAGGGCCATCAGAACAAACCTACACTTCCAACTTGTTGTTTCTGAGAGAGAACCACCTACTCATGTGTTGAGGCCAAGATATTCCATTCCTACCATATGAATCTTGATCTCTAGCCTTCCCCAAGTTGCTTTCCACTCAAATCTTCTTTCCACCAAATCCAAATCCTGTGAGAGAGAGTTGAGTGTTGGGGAGACTATCATTTGAAGCACAAGAGCAAGGAGTTCATCATCAACACACCATTTGTTACTTCTTGGAGAGTGGTGTCTCCTAGATTGGCTAGGTGTCACTTGGGAGCCTCCGACAAGATTGTGGAGTTGAACCAAGGAGTTTGTAAGGGCAAGGAGATCGCCTACTTCGTGAAGATCTACCGCTAGTGAGGCAAGTCCTTCGTGGGTGATGGCCATGGTGGGATAGACAAGGTTGCTTCTTCGTGGACCCTTCGTGGGTGGAGCCCTCCGTGGACTCGCGCAACCGTTACCCTTCGTGGGTTGAAGTCTCCATCAACGTGAATGTACAATAGCACCACCTATCGGAACCACGACAAAAACATCTGTGTCTCCAATTGCGTTTGAATCCTCCAATCCCATCCCTTTACATTCTTGCAAGTTGCATTCTTTACTTTCCGCTGCTCATATACTCTTTGCATGCTTGCTTGATATGTATTGTGAATGTTAAACTTGTGCCTAAACTCCACTTAAACTTAAAGAAATTAAAAACTACAACTTTTGGTACTTAGTGTATAATCACCCCCCCCTCTAGACACCTCTTCTTGATCCTTTCAATTGGCATCAGAGCTTTGGTCTCCATTGCTTTGGTTTAAACAACATTGGAGGAAGATGGATGAGTCTACTATTGGGAGTCTTAGACATAGAGTACCTATACTTGATGGAGAGTATTTTCATGAGTGGAAAAATGAGATGCTTGTGATTTTTAGTCAATATCATTTAAACAAGTACATTTCTAGCCCTTGTGCACCTCATGTTGATCCTATGTATCCTACCCTTGATGAGTCAATTGACATGATTCGCAATCTTAGAATTGTTGAACTTATCACTAGAGGCTTGCCTATAAACTTGATTGGATGTTTGCCTACTCTTAAGTGTGCCTACACCATATGAAAATTTCTTGAGGAACGCTTTCCAAATTATTCCTTGAAAAATCTAGATGAAATTCTCCATAAATCTATTGCCTTGAGTAAGATGAATTCCAATGATCCTATGTTTGGTGATTGTCTATTTGAGCTTACAGACCTTATGCGTGCCAAAGGAGATGTTGGAATTATTAGTGATATTATTTCCGAAGCTACTAAAATTCATAAACAAGATCATTGTCCAACTCACTCTAATGAATCACCCTCTCTAGGATTTGATCCACCACATGATGATGTTGAACATGGATACTATGATGAGGATGATGATAGTGACTTTGATCTTGATGATGCAATGAGACACTTTGGTCTTATGGCAAATATTCGGGGATATATGGCAGGAGGAAAGGAATGGGTCCTTGATAGTGGATGTACCGATCACATGACCGGAGATAAAGACATGTTTCGTGAGCTTGCTGAAAACGATGGTCCTCGAAAGTATGTCACTTTCGGTGACAACTCAAAGGGTAAGGTGGTTGGCCTCGGTAAGGTGGCCATATCACATGATAGCTCCATACAAAATGTCATGCTCATTGAATCTCTTGGCTACAACTTACTTTCAGTATCTAGACTTGCTGATTTCGGTTTCAATGTCCTATTTACTGAAGTAGATTGCCAAGTGTTTCGTAGAGATAATAATAAAATGGTCTTTACCGGTGTACGTAGAGGTGACCTATACATTGTTGATTTCACTAAAAAGGCTCAACCTAGAACTTGCTTTATTGCTAAATCTTCTAAAGGTTGGTTATGGCATAGACGATTAGGTCATGTTGGTATGTGAAACCTTGACAAGCTTATTAAAGGAAATCATATCCTTGGCGTTAACGATGTCATATTTGATAAGGATAGACTTTGCAGCGCTTGTCAGGTAGGTAAACAGGTTGGAGGAAGGCATCCCGTGAAGAACATCATGACCACAAGGAGGCCACTCGAGCTACTTCACATGGATCTTTTTGGTCCCAACGCCTACAAAAGTCTCGGTGGAAATTCTTTTGGTTTAGTTATAGTTGATGATTTTTCAAGATTTATGTGGGTGTTCTTTCTCGATGATAAATCGCAGGTTCAAAAGATCTTCAAAAACTTCGCTAGGAAGGCCCAAAATCAATTTGAAGTGAAGATCAAGAAGGTTCGCAGCGACAACGGAACGGAGTTCAAGAATGCAAATGTGGACACCTTTCTTGACGAAGAAGGGATTTCACACGAGTTCTCGGCTACGTACACACCTCAACAAAATGGAGTTGTTGAGAGGAAGAACCGGACGCTCATTGAAATGGCGAGAACGATGCTTGATGAGTACAAGACGCCGAAGCACTTTTGGGCAGAAGCGGTTGAGGCAGCTTGTCATGCAACAAATCTTTGTCTCTTCACAAGCTACTCGGCAAGACGGCATACGAACTCCTCACCGGTAACAAACCCCAAGTTGGATACTTTCGAGTATTCGGCTCAAAGTGCTACATTCTTGATAAGCATCGTCGTTCTAAATTTGCTCCTAAATCTCATGAAGGTTTCCTACTTGGTTATGGCTCAAACTCTCACACATACCGTGACTACAACAATTTCACTCGAAAGGTTGAAGAGACGATAGATGTGAAGTTTAATGAATCTAACGGCTCGCAAGTAGAGCAATTGCCAATTGATGTAGGAGACAAAGACCCCCCGGAAGCAATCCAAGACTTGTCTATTGGAAAGATTCGTCCAACGGAGGTGAAGGAGAGTGCCTCGTCCATCCAAGTGGAAGCTTCTACCTCACGACAAGGTGAACCAAGAGTTGATACGGAAGCATCCACAAGTGGGACACACCAAGATGAAGAAAATGAGGAAGTGCATCAAGATGAACGTCAACAACCTCCTTCTCCACCACGATAAGAGAACGACGACATCAACAATGAAGAAGGCCAAGAATAAGAACAAGATGAAGATATGTTCAACCAAGACCCAAGCAAAAGCTTTCACGAGTTCGAGCAAGAATTGCTAAAGATCATCCTGTCGAGCAAATCTACAATGATATCCAAACCGGGAGAATCACTCGCTCTAAAACTCGTTTAGCTAACTTTTGTGAACACTATTCATTCATCTCTAGCATTGAACCTATGAAGGTTGAAGAAGCATTGGAAGACCCGGATTGGATAAACGCTATGCATGAAGAGCTACACAACTTTGAGAGAAATCAAGTTTGGACATTGGTTGAGAAGCCCGAGAACAACCACAACATCATCAGTACCAAATGGGTGTTTCGCAACAAGCAAGATGAAGATGGACAAGTAGTTCGCAACAAAGCACGTCTCGTCGCCCAAGGCTACACACAAGTCGAAGGTATGGACTATGGTGAGACTTATGCTCCCGTTGCTAGACTTGAGTCCATTCGCATCTTACTTGCCTATGCTAATCACCATGATATCACCTTGTACCAAATGGACATTAAAAGTGCCTTTCTAAATGGTGAAATAGAGGAGGAAGTTTATGTTAAACAACCTCCCGGCTTTGTTAATCCTAAGAAACCTGATCATGTTTACAAACTTCACAAAGCTCTTTATGGTCTTAAACAAGCTCCTAGAGCGTGGTATAAATGCTTGACCAAGTTCCTTATTGAAAAAGGCTTTGAAATTGGAAAAATAGATTCCACTCTTTTTACTAAAAGGGTCAATGGAGAACTATTTGTGTGCCAAATCTATGTTGATGATATTATATTTGGTTCTACTAACCCTCATTTTAGTGAAAAGTTTGGGAAGCTAATGTCGGAGAAGTTTGAGATGTCTATGATGAGTGAACTCAAATTCTTTATTGGTTTGCAAATCAAGCAAACTAAGGAAGGTACCTTTGTATCTCGAATGAAGTACACCAAGGACTTATTCAAGAAGTTCAATATGCAAGAATGCAAAGGTATGACTACACCCATGCCTACTAGTGGACATCTTGACTTGACCAAAGATGGTGAACCAGTCGATCAAAAGGTTTATCGCTCTATGATTGGTTCATTGTTATATCTATGTGCTTCACGTCCCGATATCATGCTAAGTGTGTGCATGTGTGCACGATATCAAGCTGCTCCTAAAGAATGTCATCTTAAGGCTGTGAAAAGGATAGTGAGATACTTAACCCATACACCAAATTTTGGCATTTGGTATCCTAAGAGGGCCTCTTTCGATCTTGTTGGCTACTCCGACTCGGACTGTGCCGGTGACAAGGTTGATAGAAAGTCCACTTCGGGTACTTGTCAATTTCTTGGTAGATCTCTTGTGTCTTGGTCTTCCAAGAAACAAAACTCGGTATCCTTATCCACCATCGAAGCGGAATACATTGTCGCTGGTTCATGTTGTGCTCAATTACTTTGGATGACCCAAACTCTTAAAGATTATTGGATATATGTGAAACATGTTCCATTACTTTGTGACAATGAAAGTGCTATCAAGATTGCTCACAATCCCGTGCAACACTCTTGAACTAAGCATATTGAAGTTCGTCATCATTTCATTCGAGATCACGTTGCTAAGGGGGACATTAATCTTAAGCATGTTCGCACCAAAAAGCAATTAGCGGATATTTTCACTAAAACACTTGATGAGAAAGTGTTTTGTAGGTTAACAGGTGAATTGAACATCATTGATGCTTCAAACTTGGAGTAGAAACTCCATTGGGATACATGCAAGACATGAGCTTATGACTAATCCTTGATATTTCTCTTATGATGACTATCTTATGTCTTTGATTTATTTAGACCTTGCATGTTATCTAACCCATGTTGGTACTTGGATGAATCTAAGTCTATGAGATTGCAACTCACTCACATCTTGAGCAATCTCTACATCACCAAGTCTCTACACAACGGTGGTTGAAGACAAGGAAGCACGAAACCATTCAAACATATCCTTTGAAAAATTCTATGTTGAGTTTCATGATTGTCATTTTGGATACACAAGTGCTCTTCCTTGCAAAAACTAACCCATGTAGGTAGATGAACTCAAATTCCAAGTGGTGCTCCCAACTCTTGATGAGCTACATCAACCTTGAGCAACCCACACAAGTTCAACTACATGATCATGATCAACACCACCACCCAAGGTATGTTATTCCATCTTAGAGAAGCTTTACTCCAAGTCATGAGTCAAAGCAACTCGACAAGATAGGAATACATCAAGATGCTTAAACAAAAAATGGTAACCCCATTTTGAGCTTAGACGATGAGTATGACCTATGATCAAGTGCTCTCACTTGACTCCTAAGTCAATATACTCTAACATAGGTGACTTTGTCACCGACCATCTCTAGATGAAGTTCTCTTGTGTTCGTTTCTGTGCTCTTGCATTTGTCTCATGCATGTTTCTTTCCCCTTTCAAAAAAAAAGAAAAAAACTTCATCTAGATTTCTTTCTTTTCTATTTGTTCTGCATTCCCTGCATCCAACTCATTGCAAATCTTTCTGTTAATTCCTTGCAAATCCTTGTGAGATCTTACTTGTATAGTGAGCTGAGGTGACAAGTGTTTTCTCTGTGATGAACTCGGTCACACCGGTTTCTTCTCTTTGGTCTAACCGAAATCATTCGGTGCAACCGAAGCATCCAACTCGGTGCCACCGATTTCACAACAGGAAAAACATTTTGACATTTATTCCTATTTTACTTTTGATCCAACTCCACTCAATGAATCTTGTCCTCTACAGGCATCACACTTTTATCATTGCTTTGTGTTGTGACTCAAGGACCAAACCCATTCACGACAAATTCCAGAAGGCCCTTCTTGGAAATTGATGTCAAAGGGGGAGAGAGAGATCACATCAAAGCTTATCACTTCAATAGGGGGAGAGAGATATCTCTAGGGGGAGAGACTACTCAAGGAGAGAGTAATCTTCAAGGATCCCAGATGCTTGGTGTTCAAAGAGGAGAGATGCCACATGTCTTCTTGAGGGGAAAGACATGTTCATATGTGCTTATTTGCATTAGCTCTGTTCATTTGTTTCTTTGAGATCTGATTTTGCATTTTGCTCTGATTTTCTGTTCCCTATCTTCTCCCAGTATCCCATGCTAGATTCAGGGGGAGCAAGACATCTAAGGGAAAGAAATTCTTTAAATTCATTGCACATCCTTACCTTTTGGGACATGTCTATACCAAATGTGGTACTTAGTACTCACTCTCTACATGTCATCCCAGTCTTGGTTCTCTTGTGGTTTCCTTGTTAACTCTGGCTAGTTAGTGCATCTGTGTTATCTAACCCTATTTTCACAGATTCATTCCATCCTAAGCCAACTCAAGACCACAAGGTAAGTATATGCATCACAATCATGTATATGAGAAATTCTTGCTGATGTACATACTGTTTGCAAGGAGGACTCATGAGCATGAAGGTACATTTCCCATATTCACATCATTTGCTTTGATGCATATAGCCAAGATACATGTAACACATTGCTTACTCTCTCATTGTTATGCTCTCACATGCCTCTATATTTCATTTTCACATGATTGCATACATGTAGGGGGAGCCTATGCTTGTTACATGTCTTTCCAAAGCTTTACTTGTTATTCTCTATATCCTTATCTAAAGCTTTGATGTATGTTGTCATCAATTACCAAAAAGGGGGAGATTGAAAGCACAAGTGCTCCCTGGGTGGTTTTGGTAACTAATGTCAACATATCTCTTGTTGGACTAACACTTTTACCTAGTATGTTTCAGACAAGTTCAACAATGGAGTGGCATGGACTAAAGGATGTAGAACCCCTTCAAGATACTAAGGACAAAGGATTGGCTAAAGCTCCAAAGATCAAGACTCAACATTTTCTATTTTAGTGATCCAAGATCACATTGAGTCTATAGGAAAAGCCAATACTATCAAGAGGGGATGAGGTGTTGCTTAATGGCTTGCTTGCTCAAAGGGCTTAGTGATATACTCCAAAGCCCTCAACTACTTTACCACATCCACATTTGACCTAAACCAAAAAGTCTAACTCGGCCCTACTGATTCCTTCCATCGGGTGCCACCGAGTTCAGATGTCTTAGCCACTACCACAAACCCTAGGCAAATCGGTCTCACCGATAGGGATCTCGGTTTCACCGAGATGGGATTGTAATCTCTCTGTGTATGTCCATTACCAAAATCGGTCTCACCGAGTTTGTGTAATCGATACTACCGAGATTACAATGCAAACTCTCTGGTTAGCTTATTACCAAAATCGGTCCCACCGAGTTTGTGTAATCGTCCCTATCGAGTTTGCCTGACCAACTCTCTAGTTAGCTTATTACCAAAATCGGTCCCACCGAGTTTGAGTAATCGGTCTCACCGAGATTACATTATGCCCTAACCCTAACCATATCGGTCCTACCGAGTTGCATGTCGGTCCCACCGAAAATCCTAACGGTCACTAGATTTGCTAAATCGGTCTAACCGAGTTTACCAATTTGGTCCGCGGAGTTTGGCAAGTTGTGTGTAACGGTTAGATTTTGTATGGAGGCCATATATACCCCTCCACCCACTCTTCATTCGTGGAGAGGGCCATTAGAACAAACCTACACTTCCAACTTGCTATTTCTGAGAGAGAACCACCTACTCATGTGTTGAGGCCAAGATATTCCATTCCTACCATATGAATCTTGATCTCTAGCCTTCCCCAAGTTGCTTTCCACTCAAATCTTCTTTCCACCAAATCCAAATCCTGTGAGAGAGAGTTGAGTGTTGGGGAGACTATCATTTGAAGCACAAGAGCAAGGAGTTCATCATCAACACACCATTTGTTACTTCTTGGAGAGTGGTGTCTCCTAGATTAGCTAGGTGTCACTTGGGAGCCTCCGACAAGATTGTGGAGTTGAACCAAGGAGTTTGTAAGGGCAAGGAGATCGCCTACTTCGTGAAGATCTACCGCTAGTGAGGCAAGTCCTTCGTGGGCGACAGCCATGGTGGGATAGACAAGGTTGCTTCTTCGTGGACCCTTCGTGGGTGGAGCCCTCCGTGGACTCGCGCAACCGTTACCCTTCGTGGGTTGAAGTCTCCATCAACATGGATGTACGATAGCACCACCTATCAGAACCACGACAAAAACATCCGTGTCTCCAATTGCGTTTGAATCCTCCAATCCCATCCCTTTACATTCTTGCAAGTTGCATGCTTTACTTTCCGCTGCTCATATACTCTTTGAATGCTTGCTTGATATGTATTGTGAATGTTAAACTTGTGCCTAAACTCCACTTAAACTTAAAGAAATTAAAAACTGCAACTTTTGGTACTTAGTGTCTAATCACCCCCCTCCCCCTCTAGACACCTCTTCTCAATCCTTTCATCTCCGACAGAGGACGAGGATATGCTCTCTGCCACGAATTCCGAAGTAGAGAGCGCCATGAATCACCGGCGCCGACGGGTCATACTTCGCAACAACATCTATTCCGAAGAGGCATTTAATGCTTTCAATTCGGGAGACGCATACATCCGAGCTGCTCAAGGCGGGCTTGCCTGAGCGACGGACCAGTATACCAAAGATATACGGGTAATAAAATTTGATAAACATGTATAGTAGTAGCCCCTGAGACTTGAAACGGTTGGAACAACTATTTTAAGGATCAATTTATGCACAGGTCCTTGTAGATAAGAATGAGCAATTGTCTCGGGAGCTGGAGGTGTGCAAGGCCCAGCTGAGGGCCACGGTTGCCAAGTTAGATGAATCCCAGAAGGCCTCATCTGGTAACATTTGTCTCAATTGTACGAAGATGCACCCGTTAGTAAATGGCTGGTATGACAAGTCTAACAGAAAATTCTGCAAACAATCCCGGGGTGAATCCGGAGGGCATAAGAGATGATGAGTCGCATCTCAAAAGGCAGCTAAAGGCTGGCGAGCGCGTTCTTACGCAAGTTAGGCAGGAGAAGAACAATCTTCAAGATGCCAATGTCCGGCTGATCGTGGAGTTAAAAGACGTCCGCGCTCATCTGGCGGACTCCGTGAAGGAGAACAAAAGGCTTCGACGCGACATTTATGGTAAGTGCCTAGACGAACTATAGTATAGTTCGGCGAGGAAGTATATTGAAAGAATTTTGCTTGTAGGAATGTTAACAGGTCGCCCTGAGGAGGAGATGCCCTCATCTACAGGCGATTTATTGCAAGACCTCTCATAATTGCACGAGCGAGCTTGGTCGGTGATGCAGGGCGTTGCTCAGGCCTTGTGGCCATCAAGCTTCCTGCATAATGGCATGGGGGAGCTTGTGGATATGCTTCAAGGAGCACGGCGGCACTTCCGATTGTGGAAGATGTCAGCCTGCCGGCAAGGTGCAAGAGAAGCCTGGGCTATGGTCAAGACGCGCTACACCAAGCTGGACCCGAACCATATGGCCGAAGTTGGACCGGCGGGGCTAGATGGGCAAGAAATTCCCGTGAGTCTGGTATATGACCAAATAGTGTTAGCCATAAAGTATTCTCAACAGGATTGTAAGCTAGATAGCCTATTGGATGGTATAGAGGAGGAATATAGTAAGCCCAAGTGACTGTGTAATTCAATGGACATAAGTAGTCCCTAGCCGGATTAAAATCATTTGTCATGGCGGACCTTTTCGCTTCAGCCCCTGGATCCTACAGTCCGGGGTGTGTCCGAATACCCGCTCAGTTATACATAACCGGGGTATGCGTGGAAACCAGGCATGGGGGTCATAAGTGCTTGAACAGACAAGTACCCAACTAGTTATGTTATATTACATGGATAGTAAGAAACATCTTCCAGGGAGAATAGTTTCGTTAGGGGTTCCTTTACCTGGGTATGCATGCGACGATGCACATGTCCAGAATGCGAACAAGGGCGCAGGATACAAAACTTCTGGGGATTTACGTTGTAATAAACGAATACATCTTTTGTTCACCGACCGAATATTCTCTTAAGGACGCTAGCTTTCGGCTTCACCCAGTCTGAGGTACACATCCGGCTGAACCGGCAATAACAATCGCAGAGGTGCTCCCCTTATGCCCTAGCCGAATTAACGAGAATGTAGGGCATAAACACAAGAGCCAGGCAACCCAGCTTGGCCACATCTTAAGTCATATCGATGCATATAATGGTGAAGAAAAGGCACATATGGAAAAAGAAACGCATATGTGATTGGCAAAAAGCCATTACAGTAATTATTTTTAGCTTCCGTATAGGAAGCCCCCAGGTATTGCTTACACACATAGTGCGGCCGAAGCGATCCGGAAGTCCGTACTATATTAAATACTTTGTGTGAAGAGGAAAAAAGGTCGAGAAAGGAAAAGGGAGGGAGCATAATTAAAAAGGAGGGGGTAAGGAGACGAACACTGAGTTCGGCGCTAGGCGTAGAATCTCCGGAGTCTGGCTGCGTTCCATGGGTTCGGCTCGAGTCTGTTATCCGATGCGTTACGTAAGCAGTATGCTCCTACGGTGAGAACTTTGTCAACTACGAAGGGACCTTCCCACTTGGGTTTGAGCTTGTCCTTCTTCTTCTCCGGTAGGTGTAGAACGAGCTCGCCAATATTATAAGTTTTGGCCCACACTTCTCTGCTTTGGTATCGTCGAGCCTGCTACTGATAGAATGCGGAGCGGGCTTTTGCGACGTCGCGCTCCTCCTCCAGGGCATCCAAGTTATCCTGCCGATCTAACTCGGCTTCCTTCTCTTCGTACATGCGTATGCGTGGCGAATCATGTATTATGTCGTAGGGTAGTACTGCTTCCGCGCCGTACACCATAAAAAGCGGTGTATATCCGGTGGTGCGATTCGGCATGGTCCGCAGCCCCCACAGTACGAAGTCGAGCTCTTCGACCCAGTGCGTGTCCGACTCTGTCAAGGATCGCACTAGTCTGGGTTTGATGCCGCTCATGATGAGACCGTTTGCCCGTTCGACCTGGCCGTTTGTTTGGGGATGGTAGACGGAAGCATAATCAAGCTTAATGCCCATTTTGACGCACCAAGTTTTCACTTCATCGGCTGTGAAATTTGAGCCATTACCAGTGATGATGCCGTGGGGGACGCCGTATCGGTGTACGACCCCGGATATGAAGTCTATTACTAGTCCGGATTTGGCCGTTTTGACTAGTTTGGCTTCTATCCATTTGGTGAACTTGTCCACCATGACCAATAAGTATTTTTTCTTATGGCTTCCCCCTTTAAGAGGTCCGACCATATCCAGCCCCCAGACCACGAAGGGCAAAGTTATGGGGATTGTTTGGAGAGCGGTAGGGGGCATATGACTCTGATTGGCAAAGAGCTGGCAACCGACGCAGTGTTGGACAAGGTCTTGTGCGTCTGCTCGGGCCGCCGGCCAATAGAAGCATGTACGGAAGGCCTTGCTGACTAGTGCTCGAGCCACGGTGTGGTGCCCGCCCAATCCGGCATGGATTTCAGCCAAGAGCTGTCACCCTTCCTCTTCGGAGATGCACCTTCGGAGCACTCCGGTCGCACTTTTCTTATAGAGTTCCCCTTCATGGACTTTGTAAGCTTTAGAACGCCGGACGATGCAGCGTGCTTCATTTTGGTCTTCGGGGAGCTCCTGCCTATTTAGGTAGGCGAAGAAAGGCTCAGTCCACGGGGCGATTACAGCCATGATTTCGTGGGTCAAAGATGTTATTTCGGTGGTAGAGCCTCTGATTATGTCTGATAGTTCGGAATCTGGGGGTGTATTTGGATCCGTGCTAGTATTGCCAGACTCCCCTTCCCATACCACGGATGGCTTGCACAGCCTTTCCAGGAATATGTTAGGTGGGACAGGGTCGCGTTTAGCGCCGATGCGGGCGAGGATATCCGCCGCTTGATTGTTTTCTTGAGCCACATGGTGGAATTTGAGCCCCTCGAACCGAGCTGACATTTTGAGGACGGCATTACGGTAGGCCGCCATTTTTGGATCCTTGGCATCAAAGTCTCCGTTTATTTGTGATATTGCGAGGTTTGAATCCCCGCGCACTTCTAGGCGTTGAATGCCCATGGAGACTGCCATCCGAAGACTGTGCAACGGAGCCTCGTATTCGGCTGCATTGTTGGAGTCTGTGTATAATATTTGGAGGACGTACTGGACCGTGTCTCCGGTGGGAGACGTCAGGACTACACCTGCTCCCAATCCGGCCAGCATTTTAGAGCCGTCGAAGTGCATGATCCAGTTAGAGTACATGTCGTACTCTTTAGGGAGTTCGGCTTCTGTCCATTCGGCGACAAAGTCAGCTAGTACTTGCGACTTGATGGCCCGCCGTGGCTTGTATGTTATGTCGAACGGAAGGAGCTTGATGGCCCATTTAGCGATCCGGCCCATAGGGTCGCGGTTATTTATTATGTCGTTGAGTGGTACTTTGGAGGCCACCATAATCGGACACTCTTGAAAGTAGTGTCGTAGCTTCCGGGATGCCATGAAGACCGCGTATGCTATTTTTTGATAGTGTGGGTATCGGGACTTGCATGGGGTGAGGACCGTGGATACGTAATAAACCTGCTTCTGGAGCGGGAATTTGTATCTGTCAACCTCTCGTTTGACGACGAGCACTGCGGTTACAACTTTTTGTGTTGCAGCTATGTACAATAGCATAGGTTCGCCGATATTTGGCGCTGTTAGGACTGGATTACTGGCTAATAAGGTCTTTATTTCATCGAGTCCGGCCGCGGCTGCATCCGTCCACACAAAGTGTTCGATGCGCCGAAGAAGGCGGTAAAGAGGTAATGCCTTTTCTCCTAACCTGGAGATAAAGCGGCTCAAAGCAGACATGCATCCAGCTAGTTTCTGGATGTGCTTATGGTCTGTTGGTATAGCCAACTGCGACAGAGCTCGGATTTTTGCCGGATTCGCTTCAATTCCTCTATTGGAAACAATGAAGCCCAGCAGTTTCCCAGAGGGGACGCCGAAAACGCATTTTTCCGGGTTCAGCTTGATGTCGTATGTTCGGAGGTTATCGAACATAATCCTCAAGTCATCTATTAGGGTTTCGACATGTCTTGTTTTTATGACCACGTCATCCACATATGCCTCCACTATTTTGCTGATTTGCTTTTCCAGGCATGTTTGAATCATGCGTTGATAGGTTGCGCCGGCATTCTTAAGCCCGAAAGGCATAGTGTTGAACCAGAAAGGGCCATATGGCGTTATGAAAGCTGTTGCAGCTTGGTCGGACTCTACCATCTTTATTTGATGGTATCCAGAGTATGCGTCGAGGAAACACATCGAGTCGTGTCTTGCTGTGGCATTGATGATTTGATCGATGCGAGGGAGGGGAAAGGGATCCTTGGGGCAAGCCTTGTTGAGGTCTTTGAAGTCGACGCATAGGCGCCAGGATTTGTCCTTCTTTGGTACCATTACCAGATTTGCCAGCCAATCCGGATGCTTGATATCTCTGATGAATCCGGCCTCGAGTAGCTTGGCTAGCTCTTCCCCCATGGCTTGCCATTTGGGCTCTGAAAACCTCCTTAGAGTCTGCTTGACAGGTTTGTATCCTTTTAGTATATTGAGGCTATGTTCGGCCAATCTGCGTGGGATGCCCGGCATGTCCGATGGGTGCCAGGCGAAAATGTCCCAATTCTCGCATAAGAAGTCTCGCAGTGCGGCGTCCATTGCGGGGCTCAACTGTGTCCCGATGAAAGCTGTCTTCGTGGGGTCCGTTGGATGGACTTGGAATTTGACAATCTCGTCTGCGGGTTTAAATGAGGTGGACTTGGGTCGCTTGTCGAGTATCACGTTGTCCCTGTCCATGGTGGCATGCAGTGTTGTTAATTCTTCAGCTGCTAGGGCTTCGGATAATGCTTCCAGGGCTAGAACTGCGGTTTTGTTTTCGGCGTGAAGTGCGACGTCCGGATCACTGGCTAGAGTGATGATTCCATTGGGTCTGGGCATTTTAAGCTTCATGTACCCATAATGGGGTATAGCTTGAAAGCTTGTAAACGCGTCCCGCCCTAGAAGGGTGTGGTATCCGCTGTTGAAAGGAGCCACTTGGAACGCAATTTCTTCGGACATGTAGTTCTCCGGGGTGCCGAATACCACATCGAGTGTGATTTTTCCCGCACACCGCGCTTCCCGACTAGGGATAATTCCCCTGAAGGTTGTGCCACTTTGTTCAGTGCGGCTTTTATCAATTTCCATCTTGTTGAGTGTTTCTTCGTAGATCAAGTTTAATCCGCTTCCGCCGTCCATGACTACTTTAGTGAGCCGAAAGCCGTCCACGATTGGGCTAAGGACCAGAGCGGCTAGTGCCCGGACGGTCTGGAATTGAGGTTCGTCGCTGGCGTTGAAGGTTATAGCAGTGTTGTTCCACGGATTTATTTTTGCCACATGGCAGATTTCAGCGGAGCTTCTATGAGCTCGCTTGCGCCTATTGTTTGAGGCAAAAGTCTTGAAGACTGTTAGTACCGTATTGTGTTCTTTAGAGGGATATTGTTCTGCTTTATGGCTTACAAGAAGATCCTCGCCACTTTTTGCTACCTGCCGGAGTATCCAACATGCCCTAAGGCTATGGGTTGGTGTTGCATCCGGCGTACTGTGGAGTTTACATGGCCCGTTCAGCCATTCTTCCAATACAGTTCCACCCCCTGGGGTGGGCTTTGGCTTCTTAGGGATTGGACAGTCGACTTTCGAGAGTTCGCCCGTTTAGCTCGAACAAAGGTTTTGGTGAGAGCCGGTCTATCCCAAAATTCTGTTTGGGTTTTCCAGGCGCTTTCTATCGCACAATATTTATGTACTATGGTTGCCAAGTCAGCAAAATGTACTATGTCACGGTGACTTATGACATTAAGAATTCCTTTATTCGTACAGTTTTTGCAAAAAAGTGAGACTACGTCCTCCTCATGACAGTCCTTGACCTTATTTAGCACAAGGAGGAATCTGGCCCAGTAGCGATGTACTGTCTCATGGGGCTCTTGTCTGATATGGGAGAGACGGTTTAAGTACGGGTGGGTGTTCGTGGCTGAATCCGAATTCTGATCCGATCTAGCGCCTAGGGGCAGGGGAGCTTCCGAGTTCGACAACTCGGGATCCGAGGTGCTACCCAATTTTTCCGTCCGAATACCCGATCCTAAGTCCGGGATCTGGGTCATGTCTTCCCTTGAGCGGGAGTCCGGCTCAGGGAGCTCGATGATCCGGACATAATTTGTCCTCAAAATAGAGGGGTAATCCGTATGTGGTTCCTCCACTACCGCTATCTCATGGGTGGCCGGCGGGGATTTAATGTCTCTTTGGTCGGGTTTAAGCCCGATCTGGTTATAGTCCGTAGCGACTCCCAAAGCGGCGATGCGATCCAAGAGCTCATTAAGGGAGGAGAGCTCTATCAGATCCATCTAATCGGCGAGTTCCGAATTGATTTGAAGGTTGTGCGTGACGACCCGAGAGGCCACCGTCGGTGCGACAGCCAATGGGGCGGCCATGATGAAGCCGCCAAGTCGGAGAGTTTGGCCTACAGCCAGCGCTCCCCCAGAGGTAATATTGTCCTTGACAACGAGACGAGACATCGAGCCTTGCAGCGAAGACACAGAGGAACTCTCAATGAAAGCACCAATGTCGGTGTCAAAACCAGCGGATCTCGGGTAGGGGGTCCCGATATGTGCGTCTTAGGCTGATGGTAACAGGAAGCAAGGGACACAAGTACCCAGGTTCGGGCCCTCTCGATGGAGGTAAAACCCTACTTCCTGCTTGATTAATATTGATGATATGGGTAGTACAAGAGTAGATCTACCACGAGATCGTAGAGGCTAAACCCTAGAAGCTAGGCTATGATGATTATGATTGTAATTGTGATCGGGCTTCTAAGGACCAACCTCTCCAGTTTATATAGACACCGGAGAGGGCTAGGGTTTACATGGAGTCGGTTACAAGGAAGGAAATACAATATCCGGATCGCTAAGCTTGTCTTCCACGCAAAGGAGAGTCCCATCCGGACACGGGACGGAGTCTTGAGTCTTGTATCTTCACGCTCCAGTAGTCCGGACGATGTATATAGTCCGGCTGTCCGGATACCCCCTAATCCAGGACTCCCTCATATGCTATTTGTTTACCCACCGTATGCTATTTTCAAGAGAGAAGCCTTTAGTGAAAACTATGGCCCCTGGGTCTACTTTCATCATATATTAAAATCCAAAAATATCTTGCTGCAATTTTTCTTTATTTTGTTTTTTTATCTACCTATCTCTCCGAATTTGATCATTGAAATTAACCGCCGAGTGATTGACAACCCTTGTTCGCGTTGGTGCAAGTATTTGTTATTTTGTGTGCAAGTGCTGCTAACAAGGTGTCGCATGGTTCTCCTACTCGATTGATAACTTTGGTTCTTAACTGAGGTAAATAGTTATCTCTACTGTACTACATCATCCTCTCCTCGTTGGGGAAATCCCAACGCAACTCACAAGTAGCAGGAACAAGTTCAGGCGCCATTGCCAGGGAGACATCATCAACATCTATAAAGAACCTACGCATAAAATTTCATCTCCTTGCATTTATATTATTTGCCATTTGCATGTCATTTTCATGTCCCCCACTTCTAAAACGTTTTTAGAAAAATACAAAAATATTTTTCATTTGCCTTTTTGCTTGCTTGCTTGCTCGCTTGCTTTTATTGCCTTCATGTCAACACTCAAAAAAAGGAAAGGAACAAGAAAGTAAAGACATATGGACCCTCATCCACTTGCTAATCTTTTCAAAAGATCTTATTATGTTGGACCAATTTCTAGTGAGTTGAGTTCACTTGATTATCTCTATGAAGTTCTGCTTGAAAATCATGAACCTGAAAATTGCGATGAAGTGTTAAACCAAAAAAATTATAAAGTGGTGCATGATAGCTCCTTCAATGAAAAGCATGATTGCAGTGATGTTATTATAAAGTATATTAATGTCAATTGTGCTAACAATATGCAAAACTATGATCTTGGGCATGATAATTTTCTTATATCCACTACTTATCGCAATGATCGTGATTGGGGTGATAATGCTTCTGATGATCTTGAAAATTTCTTTAAGCCTCATGATGAATATTTAATTGATAATAATGTTTGCAATAATATTGGAAGTGGATTTGGAAGAGTGTCAACTTTAGGTAAAAAGAATCCCACATATTTGGAGAGTGTTCAATCTTATGAAATTATTGACAAAAAGTGGGTTTGGAGAGGTCATGACTTTAGTTGATGTTAATCCCACTATTTTGGAAGAGTATAAAAACTTTATGTATGTGGATCATGAAGAGAAAATTTTATATGACAACTAAATTGTTGAATTTGATTATGATCTTACATGCAATTATTATGAGAGAGGAAAATATGGTTGTAAAAAATTTCATGTTACCAAATTACCTCTCGTTATGTTGAGATTTTCAATGTTTTATTCCTCTCCTTTGCATATGCCAGATATTGATTGTTTTGATAATTTGTTCTCCTATAAAATTCCTATACATAGGAAATGTGTTTGTCACATGTTTTTATGATGCTCTCTTTGTAATTCAATTCTTGTCTCTAATGTGAGCATCATTAATATCCCAAGCTTACCTTAATGGCTATAAAGAAAGAGCTTGTTGGGAGACAACCTAATAGTAATCCTTTTCCTATTTTTTGTGCACACAATTATACTATTGTTATGGTTGTGTTTTTGTGTTTTAATTAGTGTTTGTGCCAAGTAAATCCTTTGGGATGATTTGGATGATACTTGCTTTGATTCTGTGCAAAAACAGAAACTTTTGCGTCCAGTAGCATAATTGTTAAAAATTTATGGAGCATGATAAATTATGAATTTTTGACACATGATTTATATACAAATTACCCACGTTGTCCTAATTTTTCAGAATTGTTTGAGGTAAAGAAGTATGGTCATTGTTTGAATTACTGCAGGCTGTTCTGTTTTTGATTGATTCTATTTTTGTTGTGTTGTTTGCTTGTTTTGATGAATCTATGGATTGTATAGGGGGGTTGTTGCGTTGTTGTGTTGTTTGCTTTGGATATCGTCATAATCATTTGCTTTTCTATCTATTGCCCAACAGTAATTTGTTTACCCACTGTATGCTATTTTCAAGAGAGAAGCCTCTGATGAAAACTATGGCCCCTGGGTCTACTTTTTATCATATATTAAAACCAAAAATTCCTTGCTGCAATTTTTCTTTATTTATTTTATTTTGTAGTTTTGTTTGATGTATCCATCTATCACCATACAATTTAATCTTGCAAGTAACCGCCGAGGGATTGACAACCCCTTGCTCACGTTGGGTGCAAGGATTTGTTATTTTGTGTGCAGGTGCTGCTAACGAGGTGTTGCGTGGTTCTCCTACTGGATTGATAACCTTGGTTTTTAACTGAGGGAAATACTTATCTCTACTGCACTGCATCATACTCTCCTCTTCTAGGAAATCCCAATACAACTCACAAGTAGCACAGAACACTCCAACAATTGAGAAACTTCATCTGCACCTGCTCTAGTTGCTTTAATAAACAACAGGCTATCATCTGCAAACAACAAATGGTTCACCAACGGAGTTGATGTTGCCACTTGAGTAACACCAATACCAGATGACCGAGATCTGGTTTTTAAAAGGCATGAAAAGCCCCATGCTGCCAGCAAAAAGTGATACAACAAAATAGGATCCCCTTGTTGAATACCTCGTGTAGGCTTAAACTGTTAAAGCTTCTGTCTGTTAACCATACTCATGACTATGTCAACCCACGAGAGAATATCTGGTGCACCAGTGCTTGTGGTGCTACCGGTGCACCGACCTTACATTGCATATTTTAAATGTTCAAAAAATTTAAAAAAAAAATTAGCACATCGACACAACATTAATGTAGATTGTCACAAAATTCTAACTCAAAATTCAAAACATAGATCCTAAAACAAAAAATAAAAACTCAACACTGAATAGTACATAACATAAGTTGGGCTTTAGATTTGGCCCATTATCACACTTATGTCATTTTTGTATCTCAAGAAATGTTTCAGATTTTGATACGAAAGTTTGTGATGACATGCATTGATGTCGTGTCAATGTGCTAGATTTTTTTTCAGATTTTTTAAAATGTTGTACGACATCCGGTGCACCGGTAGCACCACAAGTATGGGTGCACCGGATATGTTCCAATCAACCCAACTCTCCGTGAAGGCCAACATCATAATAGCTCTTAAATAATCCCACTCTACTCGACCATATGCCTTCATCATATCCAGTTTCAGTGGACAATAAATGTGGGTTTGGTCCTTGTTCCTTTTCATAACATGTAAACGCTCATATGCAGCAATAATATTGTCAGTTATAAGACGGTCAGGAACAAAGGTCGAGTGTTCCTCAAAATTAATATCGGGTAACACACCCTTGTGTTGATTTGCAATTACCTTAGACGCCGGCTTGTATAAAACATTGCATGAACTTATTGGACAAAACTGTGTCAAAAGCATAGCTTTCTTTACCTTTGGAGAAAGAACAAGGATAGTCTGGTTTATTTTCTCCACACTTTCCACTCCTTCAAATATGTGGACTACCACTTTGGAAACTATCTTCCCACATATATCCAGATCTTTCTGAAGAATTGTGTTGGGAAACCGTCTAGCCTTGATGCCTTCACGGGGGCCATGTGAAAAAGAGCCATCTTGACCTCATCAGAAGATTAGGGTGCATTCAACATATCATTCATCTCGGTTGAAACCTTGCATGGGACAACAAATAGGACCTCATGCATATCTGTAACTCCCTCTATGGAGTAGAGATTGTTATAAAAACGTATTAGTCATATTCTTCATCTCTTCCACTTCTTATGTTAAACTAGAGGGTTCTCCACGCGTTGCAGAGGGAATTAATAGCTTAAAATTTCTTGAAATACGATCAAGAACATATGAGATCATTAAACAAATTAATCATCACTATGAATAACAATGACTCCTTATAGTTTTATCTACTATAGCTAAATAGGAGGCCCGCACTATATGATTAAACGAAAAATAGTGATATCATCATTGCATGTTGATGTGAACTGAGCATGTGGTTTGTGAATAGAATCCACACTATATGAAGATGAGTAAAACTATTGGTGGTATATATTATCAAGTTTTCTGATAATAATACATATCTTATATCTTGTAGAACATAACTAGAAGAATATTTACCAAAAGAATCATCAGCAAGAAAATAGTATTAGGAAGATAATCAAAGCTATTATTTCTCTTGCACACACCTTCATTTAGTCTTTAATGTTATAACAACATGTATGGTTAGATAAAGAATTGCAATCTTCAGCAATGTGTTGTATATTGGCTATTTTTGGGAAAAGAAGCTAGCGGGTCATATGGGCAAGCAGTATGCTGCCATGCCATGGAGTAATTAGAATGCTACTGGAAAATGAATAAAAATTAAAATATGGTAATCACACTATAGAGTTTTATCTATGAATTCATCAAATGAGGGAGAAAGGCACTCCATTCTAGTCTTAAGCCAGAGTGAGTTGAAGCAAGATATTATAAGGGAAACAATGGTAACTTATTTTCAATGGAGTTGCATATTTTTCACGAAAACAATAATTAGAGCCCTAGAGACTCCATAAGGAAATACCTCCCGAGCAGCAATATTCAGTGGGACAATGTGGCAGCAAGCAGCACAACAACAGACGAGACGATGGTCAAATATCGCAAGCACCACAAGGCGGCCTTGCACTGGGCGCGTTGATATGTCTCCATCGTATCTACTTTGCCAAACACTTTTGCTCTTGTTTTGGACTCTAATTTGCATGATTAGAATGAAACTAACCCGGACTGCCGTTGTTTTCAGTAGAACTGCCATGGTGTTGTTTTTGTGCTGAAATAAAAGTTCTTGGAATTGGATGAAACATTTTGAAGATTTTTATGGAATAAGTAATAAATACTCTAGCTAAGAACCACTGGAGGGGAGCCACCCTGTGCCCACAAGGCACCAGGGCACGCTGGGGGCACGCCCTGGTGGCTTGTGGGGGCCCACGTAGCACCGCTGACCCTAATCTCTACACTATAAACTCCTATTTTTCCGAGAGAAAAATAGGAGAGAAAGTTTCATCATGCTTTATGATACGGAGCCGCCACCACCTCCTGTTCTTCATCGGTAGGCCAGATCTGGAGTCCGTTCGGGGCCCCGGAGAGGGGGGTCTTCCGTTTTCGTCATCATCAACAATCCTCCATCACCAATTTCATGATGCTCACCACCGGGACTGAGTAATTTCTTTGTAGGCTTGCTGGATGGTGATGGGTTGGATAAGATTCATCATGTAATCGAGTTGTTTTTGTTAGGGCTTGATCCCTACTATCCACTATGTTCTGAGATTGATGTTGCTATGACTTTGCTATGCTTAATGCTTGTCACTACGGCCCGGGTGTCAGGACCCCGACTCAATGCCACATCGATCCAGCATGTAACACCTCATATCACTTTGCGGCCTCACGCACGGTATCCCCACGGGTGTCGCCTTACCTTTGCCCGGGACCGTTTGCGCCTTTTGGCACACGTATATGATGGTGTCGCTAGCATCCATATGATAAAGAGCCCGGGCTGACATGGCTAGTCGTAAACCCAAAGTGGCACTAACTTACAGGGACAGGCATCCATGACCCAGCATCGAACGTGTCGGTCATCAGCGAGTGAATCCAGGCTGTAGCACTGGGCTAACAGGACTCCGGTGAACCGGGCTGTAGCAGGCTAACAGGACTCCGGTATTCATCGCGTGACATTTCCCCGAAGGGACAGACACAGGATCGAAGAAGGACACATGCCGGCCAGCCTAAGTGTTCCGGAGCAGTAGCAAGCTACCAGGGCTCAGTGGAAGCACTAGGAGACATTTCCCGGTAAGAGAGACTACTAAGGATAAACAACTAGATAGTCAGATCCCACACATAGCAATACACATTACACGTACGCATAACATGCAAGTATGTGTTGTACAACATGGCATCACAGCATAACTCAACAACTCAAATAGATAAAGGCTCAGAAGAGCCATCATAGCATTATTACAAACAGGGGTCACATGACCCAACAGTCAGAGCAGTCAAGCAACAAATGGAAGCATTACATGTCTGAGTACAGACATCTATAAATGAAAAAGGCTGAAAGCCTGACTATCTACAACATCCGATCAAGATTGTAGCTGAGGTACTAGCTACTAGTCGAAGTCCATGAGAACACTAGTAAGACCGAAGTCTCCGCTGCAAAAACATAAATAAAGCAACATGAGTACAAAGGTACTCAGCAAGACTTACATCAGATCCTATCATACATGCATTTGCATCAAGAGGGTAATGTGCGGTTTAGTTGCAGCAAGCCAGCTTTGACTCTGTGGCTATCCTGTTCTACGACTACCAGAAACTCTTGAGGTGATATGGCGCACACGAGTCCACTAGTCACCACACAATACACTACTATGGATTCATTCTCGTCTCCCTACGAGAAGGCCATCCATAGCACCCACACTTGTCTTGAGCATTTTAGGGTATCCACTTCAAGTTGTCTATGTACCATGTAAGCATCCAAGAAGTCCATAACCGCGGACCCGGCTATTCGAATAGATCATGTTAACCCTGCAGGGGTGTACTTCTTCACACACGCTCTCGCCACTTACCGCCATGTACACGTCATGTATCTCGGCAACCTTCAAGCGGAAGCCTGGCGAGGGTGTCAGCCACGACCTGACTAACCACACCTGACTCTAATCCAGGTTTATCGCCTATTCGGGTTCCATCCGCAAGGAGATCCGGTCGGGGTTTCACTCACGGCCCCAAACGATGTGTGCAGGGTTCCCAAGCCCACCTCGCTGGATGGATCTACGCTTGGTACACCGTGCCACTTGTGCCTAGTCTGTCCCAAGCCCACCTGGCCGGGTGCCACTTGGTAGACTACTAACACTACCTACAAACACCAGAAACTAGTTGCGACTCCTGGACAGAGATCAAGTTGGTTAATAAGTCGAGAGGGCTTGGAGCGCCCGGAGCCCAATGTGTGGTAGTATCGAGTCATTGGACAACATACATAGAACTCAGTGCTTAAGGACGGTTCCAGTGAGACAACCCACCATGTACTCCTACATGGCCTCTCACCGCTACCTTTACCAAATCGTGTTCACACACTTAACTCTCAGCACCATAACATATCGTAACACTCCAATTCATTCCCAATGAATCAGACCTGACACAACTCTAAGCAATAGCAGGCATAGCATGGTAGGAACACATCAGTGGCTTCAATCAACTCCTACACATGCTAGTGGGTTTCAACTATTTACTGTGGCAATGACAGGTCATGCAGAGGAATGGGTTCAACTACCGCAGCACAAAGTAGCAGATGAATCGCTGTTGTCCTAATGCAATAACTGAGAGCAGGAGCGAGAGAGTAGGATTGTATCGGAATGAACAAGGGGGTTTGCTTTCCTGGTAAATCAACAGAGGGGGCACTGCTTCACAGACAGGTACTCTGGAACGGTCTCCGGAGCAAGACCGCGGATCCAGCGGCGGCGTCGGCGAGCTCGGGGAAGGCTTGGGGCAGCCGGAGCGACGACGGCGATCTCGTCGGCCGGAGCTTGAAGACGACGGCGATTGCGATGGAGCGGAGCTCGCCTGGGTTGCTTGCTCGGTGAGGAGGGAGAGGGGGTCGCGGCGGAGCTCGGGGACTCTACGGGGGGGCGAGGGGACGGCGGGGAGCGTGTCGGTGGTGAGCTGCGGCGGCGGCAGTGCTTCGGGTGAGAGAGAGAGAGAGCAGGGGGAGAGAAGGAGGGCGAGGGAGAGTGCGAGGGGGTCGGGGTGGCTGCGTGGCGTCGTCCGGGGCATCGAGGGCGACGAGAAGGCCGCCAGGCAGGTAGGGAGGGAGGTGGCGTGGCGCGGTGGCGCGCGCGCGCGCCGGGCACGCTCCCCTCCCTCTGTCGAGGACGAAGACGACAGAGGAGGAGGCGGGCTAGGCCGCCTGCTGGCTGGGCCGGCCTGCTGCTGCTGGGCTGCACAGGGGGGGAGCCCCAGGTAAGCTTCTCCTTCTTTTATTTTTTTGTTTTCTAATTTTTCTGACATTTGTTTTGATTTAGTAATAATACTAAATCAATTTATTTACTTATGCCAATTTTTGCAGGGGCTAACTATGTTATTCCAGAGCTCCTTTATAAATGGCATAATTTTTGGACCATATTTCATATATATAACAATATATATCCAAAGCAAATAATTATCGGATTAATCCAAATGGCCAAAATTAAATATCCATGAGCTCCTAAAAATATTGGTTTGATTTTTATCTCTGTCCAATATTTTCAGAGAGCAACATGAGCATTTTCTTGGACCCTTTTGGAGAAATTTTTATTTGGGTCATTTTCAAAAATGATTCTGAGGGTTCCACCAATCCTCATTTCAAATTTAAATGAGATTTAAACATGATGCACAACTGACTAGCTAGTCTAAGTCATACCAGACTAGGGATGTGACAACTCGCCCCCACTTGAAAGAATCTCGTCCCGAGATTCAGGGGTCGACGGAAAGAAAGCGGGGTACTCCAATCGAAGACGATCTTCTCGTTCCCAAGTAGCTTCTCTCTCGGAATGATGAGACCACTGAACTTTGAGAAACTTGATGTTCTGACGTCGAGTGACACGCTCTGCTTGATCAAGAATGCGAACCGGGTACTCTCGGTAGGTGAGGTTATCTTGGAGATCAAGCGTTTCGTGGTCCACTCCGCGGATGGGATCCGAGAAGCAACGCCTGAGTTGAGAGACGTGGAAGACATCATGAATTCGAGAAAGATGTGGGGGTAGTTCCAATTGATAGGCAACCTCTCCTCGTTTAGCGAGAATACGAAAAGGACCAATGTAACGAGGAGCCAACTTGCCCTTGATACCGAAACGATGGGTACCCTTCAAAGGAGTAACCCGAAGGTAAGCTTGATCGCCAATTTCATAAGTCATATCCTTATGATGACGATCGTACTGGCTTTTCTGACGAGACTGGGCTGTTTTCAAATTCTCACGAATGATGCGAACTTGCTCTTCTGCCTCCTGGATCATATCCGGTCCGAAGAATTGTCTTTCACCGGTTTCTGACCAGTTCAAAGGTGTTCGACATCTTCGTCCATAGAGAACCTCAAAAGGAGCTTTCTTGAGGCTGGATTGATAGCTATTGTTGTAAGCAAACTCGGCAAAAGGAAGACATTTCTCCCAATCCATACCGAATGAGATAACGCAAGCTCTAAGCATGTCTTCGAGAATTTGGTTGACCCATTCCACCTGACCACTTGATTGAGGGTGGAAAGCGGTACTGAAAGAAAGATGGGTTCCCATGGCAGTTTGGAAACTCTCCCAAAAATGAGAAGTGAAAAGACTGCCACGGTCTGAATTGATCTCTAGTGGAACACCATGAAGTGACACTATTCGAGAAATATATAAGTCAGCGAGCTGACTAGCGGTGATACTCTCTCGAACAGGTAGGAAGTGAGCCACTTTGGAAAGACGATCAACGACTACGAAGATAGCATTATTCCCTCTCTTGGTCCTGGGAAAGCCGGTGATGAAGTCCATACCAACTTTATCCCACTTCCATTCAGGAATAGCTAAGGGCTGAAGGGTGCCAGCAGGTCTTTGATGCTCTGCCTTAACGCGACGACAAACGTCACAGTTAGCAATAAACTGAGCGATTTATCTCTTCATCCTAGTCCACCAGAACCTCTGGCGTAGGTCCTGATACATCTTAGTACTACCGGGATGAATCGTGAGAGGAGATTCATGCGCCTCCTTAAGAATCAGTTGTCGAAGATGTTGATTCTTGGGAACCACCAAGCGATTCTCAAAGAAAACAACACCACGATCATCCATAGTGAAACATCCACCAACTCCCTTCTTAATGTTTCTCTTGATCCGGGAAATTCCTGTGTCTTGCTTTTGAGCTGCGATAATCTGATCCTTAAGATCAGGTTTCGCCACCAGGGTAGAAAGGAATCCGTGAGGAGCAATGTGAAGATTAAGCTTACAGAATTCCTCATGGAGAAGTGGTTGGCCTTGCTGCAACATGAGATTGTTGCAATAGGATTTACGGCTTAGAGCATCAGCCATGACATTGGCTTTGCCTGGGGTGTAGGTAATCCCTAAATCATAATCTGTGATCAACTCCAACCATCGTCTTTGCCTAAGGTTTAGGTCTGGTTGGGTGAAGATATACTTGAGACTCTGGTGATCGGTGTAGATCTCGCAACGTTTACCAAGAAGGTAATGTCGCCAGGTCTTGAGTGCATAGACTACGGCTGCAAGCTCTAGATCATGTGTAGGATAATTCTCCTCATGTGGATGCAACTGTCGAGATGCATAGGCAATCACATGACGATCCTGCATAAGAATGCAACCTAGTCCCTGTCGTGAGGCATCGCAGAAGATAATAAAGTCTTTAGTGAAATCCGGTGGCACAAGTATGGGAGCAGAAGTCAGGCGCCTTTTCAGTTCCTAAAAACTGTGTTCACACTGTGGGGACCACTCAAACTTTTTATCTTTCTTGAGAAGTTCCGTGAGGGGTTTGGCTACTTTGGAGAAGTTTTCAACAAAGCGGCGACAATAGCTGGCTAGACCAAGGAAACTCCTAACTTGTTTAACGGTCTCAGGTGGAGTCCAATCGAGAACAGCCTGAACTCTCTCGGGATTGACAGCAATGCCCTTACCAGAGATTACGTGGCCTAGGTAGGTCACTTCTGGCAACCAAAATTCACACTTGGAGAACTTGGCATAAAGGCGGTGCTCTCTGAGTTTTTCTAACACAAGTCTAAGATGTTCGGCATGCTCTTCCTCGTTCTTCGAGTAGATAAGAATATCATCGAGGTAAACCACGACGAACTTATCTAAGTACTCCATGAAGATCGAGTTCATCAAGCGGGAGAATGTGGCTGGGGCGTTGGTTAGGCCAAAGGACATGACGGTGTACTCGTACTGACCATAACGAGTAACAAAGGCTGTCTTGGGAATGTCCCCGTTCTTGATCTTAATTTGGTGGTATCCTAACCTCAAATCCATCTTGGAGAAGACCGAGGATCCAGCGAGCTGATCATACAGATCGTTGATCCTGGGGAGCGGATACTTGTTCTTTATCGTAACCAAATTAACGGGGCGATAATCTACAACCATCCGATCCGTACCATCCTTCTTCTTGACGAAGAGGACGGGGCAAGCCCAAGGAGAAGAGCTAGGACGGATGAAACCCTTTTGCAAGGACTCATCAAGTTGTTTCTTAAGCTCGGCTAGTTCTAAGGGTGCCATCTTGTAGGGTCTCCTAGAGATTGGAGCTGTTCCTGGGATAAGATCTATGACGAACTCTACATCTCTGTCAGGCGGAACACCTGGCAGTTCCTCTGGAAAGACATCCGGAAAGTCACGGACTACCGGGATATCTTCAAGGTCTGGAAGAGGGCTGGCATTAAGGGAATAGAGCTGACGCTTTGCAACTCTAGTGGAGACAGTGACTATCTTGCCAGATGGGTGTGTGAGCTGAACAGACCTGGTGAAACAATCAATCTTGGCATAATGAGCTGTCATCCAGTCCATACCCAAGATGATGTTAATATCCGAAGACTTGAGAGATATCAAAGAAGCAAGGAATACAAGTCTGTCAACAAGGATTTCATTGCCATAACTTATCCTAGAAGTTTGCCATTTGGATCCAGGAGTTTGAATAAGTAGTGGGGAGGGCATATCACAAAATGACATGTCGTGCAAGCGGGCATAGCTTTCAGAAATGAAGGAATGAGACGCTCCAGTATCGAACAAAACCGATGCCGGATGACAGTTGACAAGGAGTGTACCAAGAACGACATCTGGATCATCATGAGCGGCTTTAGCTGAGACGTGATGCACACGTCCATGTTCAGTGGGAGCTGACTTGGCACTGATCATCTTGCGTGATGGCTTACCACGGCCAATAGACTTCTCGGGCTGGGGTGGAGCAACTCTGGTCTGAGTGCAATTACGGGCAATGTGGCCTGGCTCTCCGCACTTGTAACAAATCTTGGAGGTAGGACGTGGACCTGTATTAGAAGGCGGTCCACCAATAGGCCTGGGTGGAGCATACTGCTGAACTTGACGAGGTGCCACATAAGATGGCCTCGGTACATATTTGGGTGGAAGAGCGGAGTTTGGAACCCAAATACGGCGCTTCTGAGAGCTAGAACCGGAGGAAGATCCCAAAGCACGAGTGTGCTTACAAGACTCCTCGTAAGTGAGTTGAGCTGTCTCTGCATTAAGGGCCTTGTTCACAAGGGCTTGGAATGTATCACAATGATGCAGGTGGAGATCACGACGCAACTTGGGGTTGAGACCCTTCCGGAACCTAGCCTGCTTCTTGGCGTCCGTGGACACCTCTTCTGTGGCATAACGGGCGAGGTTCTCAAACTCTCTACTATAGGCATCAACAGCCATCTTACCCTGGGTGAAACTACAGAACTCTTCTCTCTTGCGATCAATGAGGGCTTCAGGAATGTGATGCTCGCGAAAAGCCTCAACGAAATCCCTCCAGGTGGAAGTCTGGCCAGCTGGAAGCATAGCCTCATAGTTCTGCCACCAAAGACTAGCAGGACCTTCCAGGTGGTGTGCAGCATAGGTGACCTTGTCACTTTCGGCTATGCTCGCGGAATGCAGCTTATGAGTGATGCTACGGAGCCAGTCATCTGCATCGAGTGGCTCGATGGAATGATGAAAGGTAGGTGGGTGCAAGCGAATGAAGTCATGAATGGTCACAGACTTATTGGACTGATGTGCGGTGTTCTCCTCGATACGTGCCAACAAGCGGTTGGACTCACGCTTGTTCCTCTCCATCTCTAGCATGAACTCTGTCAATGAAGGCTGGTCGGGAGGATCCTCATCACTACCATCTCCGTGGTTCTGGCCATGAGCAACGGAACTTCGCTTAGCTGATGACATCCTGAGAAACGAACCAAGGACGAAATCAGCATCAACTATGGACTGTAGAATGTAGGACAAGGAATTAGTATCTCTCGAACTCCTAGGGAAATTTCGGCAGCATAACGGCAGTAAAATGCTCAGAATGAGACATCCTACTAAAAATGGGGTGGTAACATACTCATCAACATTACTCAAGGTTCTGAGATCATACTAAACAGACTACACCGGAAATACTCAAAACTAGGGCATGACTCTGATCAACCAATCCTATGGGACTACGGAGTAGTAACACGTGATCCTGATAGACGGAAGAGAAAGCCTAGTTCCTTAACCCCGTAGGAAAGATAGGACGACTCAGATCAGAAGGCCATGAGGTAAAGGAGTAAAAAGAGCCTTACGTTCCAACCCACAATCAATTCCCTTACATAACTAAAGCATTTCTAGACTCAACTTCGACCGGTTTGGCTTGGTAATCCTACAGGCAGTCAGGCTCTGATACCAGCGTTGTCAGGACCCCGACTCAATGCCACATCGATCCAGCATGTAACACCTCATATCACTTTGCGGCCTCACGCACGGTATCCCCACGGGTGTCGCCTTACCTTTGCCCGGGACCGTTTGCGCCTTTTGGCACACGTATATGATGGTGTCGCTAGCATCCATATGATAAAGAGCCCGGGCTGACATGGCTAGTCGTAAACCCAAAGTGGCACTAACTTACAGGGACAGGCATCCATGACCCAGCATCGAACGTGTCGGTCATCAGCGAGTGAATCCAGGCTGTAGCACTGGGCTAACAGGACTCCGGTGAACCGGGCTGTAGCAGGCTAACAGGACTCCGGTATTCATCGCGTGACATTTCCCCGAAGGGACAGACACAGGATCGAAGAAGGACACATGCCGGCCAGCCTAAGTGTTCCGGAGCAGTAGCAAGCTACCAGGGCTCAGTGGAAGCACTAGGAGACATTTCCCGGTAAGAGAGACTACTAAGGATAAACAGCTAGATAGTCAGATCCCACACATAGCAATACACATTACACGTACGCATAACATGCAAGTATGTGTTGTACAACATGGCATCACAGCATAACTCAACAACTCAAATAGATAAAGGCTCAGAAGAGCCATCATAGCATTATTACAAACAGGGGTCACATGACCCAACAGTCAGAGCAGTCAAGCAACAAACGGAAGCATTACATGTCTGAGTACAGACATCTATAAATGAAAAAGGCTGAAAGCCTGACTATCTACAACATCCGATCAAGATTGTAGCTGAGGTACTAGCTACTAGTCGAAGTCCATGAGAACACTAGTAAGACCGAAGTCTCCGCTGCAAAAACATAAATAAAGCAACATGAGTACAAAGGTACTCAGCAAGACTTACATCAGATCCTATCATACATGCATTTGCATCAAGAGGGTAATGTGGGGTTTAGTTGCAGCAAGCCAGCTTTGACTCTGTGGCTATCCTGTTCTACGACTACCAGAAACTCTTGAGGTGATATGGCGCACACGAGTCCACTAGTCACCACACAATACACTACTATGGATTCATTCCCGTCTCCCTACGAGAAGGCCATCCATAGCACCCACACTTGTCTTGAGCATTTTAGGGTATCCACTTCAAGTTGTCTATGTACCATGTAAGCATCCAAGAAGTCCATAACCGCGGACCCGGCTATTCGAATAGATCATGTTAACCCTGCAGGGGTGTACTTCTTCACACACGCTCTCGCCACTTACCGCCATGTACACGTCATGTATCTCGGCAACCTTCAAG
>NC_041383.1:424001168-424017181 GCF_002162155.2 Triticum dicoccoides | reverse complement strand
TCGCGGCGGAGCTCGGGGACTCTACGGGGGGGCGAGGGGACGGCGGGGAGCGCGTCGGTGGTGAGCTGCGGCGGCGGCAGTGCTTCGGGTGAGAGAGAGAGAGAGAGAGCAGGGGGAGAGAAGGAGGGCGAGGGAGAGTGCGAGGGGGTCGGGGTGGCTGCGTGGCGTCGTCCGGGGCATCGAGGGCGACGAGAAGGCCGCCAGGCAGGCAGGGAGGGAGGTGGCGTGGCGCGGTGGCGCGCGCGCGCGCCGGGCACGCTCCCCTCCCTCTGTCGAGGACGAAGACGACAGAGGAGGAGGCGGGCTAGGCCGCCTACTGGCTGGGCCGGCCTGCTGCTGTTGGGCTGCACAGGGGGGAGCCCCAGGTAAGCTTCTCCTTCTTTTATTTTTTTTGTTTTCTAATTTTTCTGACATTTGTTTTGATTTAGTAATAATACTAAATCAATTTATTTACTTATGCCAATTTTTGCAGGGGCTAACTATGTTATTCCAGAGCTCCTTTATAAATGGCATAATTTTTGGACCATATTTCATATATATAACAATATATATCCAAAGCAAATAATTATCGGATTAATCCAAATGGCCAAAATTAAATATCCATGAGCTCCTAAAAATATTGGTTTGATTTTTATCTCTGTCCAATATTTTCAGAGAGCAACATGAGCATTTTCTTGGACCCTTTTGGAGAAATTTTTATTTGGGTCATTTTCAAAAATGATTCTGAGGGTTCCACCAATCCTCATTTCAAATTTAAATGAGATTTAAACATGATGCACAACTGACTAGCTAGTCTAAGTCATACCAGACTAGGGATGTGACACCGGGTGCCATGATTTCATATCTGAACCCTTTATGTTTTCATAAATATATTTGTTTTCTTGATCTTGCAAGTTGTATGCACCTGCTATGTGTTATGATCCGCATACCCCAAGGTGACAATAATTGGGATTCTTTCCGGTGATTACCGTAGTTTGAGGAGTTCATGTATTCACTATGTGTTAATGCTTTGTTCCGGTTCTCTAATAAAAGGAAGCCTTAGTATCCCTTAGTTTCCTTATGGACCCCTCTACCACTGGAGGGTAGGACCAAAGATGTCATGCAAGTTCTTATCATAAGCTCGTATGACTATATACGGAATACATGCCTACGTTACATTGATGAATTGGAGCTAGGTCTGTGTTGCCCTAGGTTATGACTGTTACATGATGAATATTATAAAATGTTATCACTGATCCAATGCCTACGAGCTTTTCACATAATTGTTCTTGCTAAGTTACTATTACTACTGATGTTGTTGCTAGTGTTACAACTGCTAGAAAACTATTGTTACTGTTGTTACCGTTATCATTGCTATCATTACTACTACTATCAAATTACTATACTAGTGTGCTACTGATCAATCTGCTACAAATATTTAGTCTCCAGGTGTGGTTGAATTGAGAATTCAACTGCTAATACTTGCAAATATTCTTTGGCTCCCCTTGTGTTGAATCAATAAATTTGGGTTGAATACTCTACCCTCGAAAACTGTTGCGATCCCCTATACTTGTGGGTTATCAAGACCTTTTTCCGGCGCCGTTGCCGGGGAGCATAGCTATATTTGTTGAGTCACTTGGGATTTATATTTGTTGATCACTATGAAGAATCTTAAGGCTGATAGAACCAAGATTGTTCCCTATAAGACGAGGGGAGGTAAGGAACAGTTATCTAGCTCTGCACTTGATTCACCTTCTGTTTTTAGTAAGCTTGCAACACCACCACCTGTTATTAATCCCGATAGGTTGCAAGTAATTGATTATGCTACTTCTGCTATGAATGATGCTATTGATGATGCTAGTACTTTGCTTGATAAGAATGTGCCACTAGGTGAATTTCTTGATGAACAACTTGCTAGAGCTAAAGAATTTGAGAATGCTGAAACTAATGAGATTACTGAAACTGGTGAAGTTATTGAAGCTAAAAATTATGAAACACCTATTCGACCTAGCTCTCCTAGATATGAATTGCATAAGATACCTGAAGGTTATGTTATGGAAGGAGAGGCGGCTAGGGATTTTCTTGCTTGTAAGGATAAGATGATCTTGAGAAATTACTATGCAAGTTGAAAGAAAAATCTTTGAATGCTAGAATGAAATATGATCCTAAGTTTGCTACTTCACCTATTTTTATAACTGATAAGGATTATGAATTTTCCGTCGACCCAAAGTTAATTACTTTGGTTGAATCTGATCCTTTCCATGGCTATGAAACTGAAACTGTTGTGGCACATCTTACTAAGTTAAATGATATAGCCACCTTTTTGCTAATGAGGAAAAACTTTGCTATTACTATATTCTCAAGTTATTTCCTTTCTCGTTAAAGGGTGATGCTAAGATATGGTATAATACTCTTGCTCCTGGTTGTGTGCGTAGTCCCAGGATATGATTTATTCCTTCTTTGAAAAATATTTTCCTGCTCATAAGAAACAAGCTGCCTTACAGGAAATATTTAACTTTGTGCAAATTCAAGCATAAAATCTCCCTCAAGCTTGGGGGAGGCTTCTCCAATTACTTAATGCTTTGCTTGATCATCCTCTTAACAAAAATGAAATACTTGATAACTTCTATAATGGACTAACCGATGCTTCTAGGGACTGCCAAGATAGTTGTGCTGGTTGTGTTTTCAGGGAACAAACTATTGAACAAGTTGAGGAACTCTTGAATAATACATTGAAGAATGATAATGATTTGACTCTTCTTGAACCACCGCCTAAACCCACTCTGAAGAAGAGGGGTATTTTATTTCTTAGTCCTGAAGATATGCAAGAAGCAAAGAAATGTATGAAGGAAAAATGTATTAAAGCTGAAGATGTGAAGAATTTACCACCTATTAAAGAAATAAATGGTCTTGACACACCACCACAGGCGTTAGAGGTAAATTCTCTTATAAAGTTTTATGAAGGTGACATTCCCTATAATAAATCTCCTAGTCAATGCTTATATGAATTTGAGAATTACATTATTAAGCAAGGTCATTTCAATGCTAATGTTATGTCACAGTTGAAACGAAATGCCTACATGATTGATTGCTTGAGTGACTTATTGTTTAGAATTATTAATGATGTCAAAGGTGTAGGTAAACATGCTTCTATGGTCCAAACTCAGTTAGAACAAGTTGCTAAATCTCAAAGTGAATTGCTCAATGAAATGAATAATAATATGAATGGTCATGCTATTAGAGTAATGACTAGAGGAGGTAGAATGACTTAGGAGCCACTTTATCCTAAAGGTCATCCTAAAAGAATTCAACAAGACTCTCAAAGAATTAATGTTGATTCACCTAGTCCTTCTAAAAAGAAAATGAAAATGAAAAATGATAGGACTTTGCATACTTCTAGTGAACCTGAGGTAGAAAAGCCTTCTGAAGATAGTAATGATGTTTCTATTTCCGATGCTGAAACTCAATCTGGTAATGAACATTCACCTAGTGATGATGATAATGACAATGATGATGTTCATTAGATGCTCAAGCAGACAATGATAAAGAACCAGATAATGATGTTGAAATGGAACATGTTGTTAATCTTGATAACCCACCTTCTAAAAATAAACATTATGATAAGAGAGATTTTGTTGCTAGAAAACATGGTAAAGAAAGAAAACCATGGGTTCAGAAACCCATGCCCTTTCCACCTAAACCATCTAAGAAAAAGGATGACGAAGAATTTGAACACTTTGCTGAAATGCTTAGGCCAGTCTTTTTTGTACTCATTTGGCTGATATTTTAAAGATGGCCCCATGCTAAATACATGAAAGATATTGTCACTAATAAAAGAAAAATACCTGAAGCTGAAATCCCCACCATGCTTGCAAACTATTCTTTTAAGGATGGAGTACCTAAGAAACTAGGAGAACCAGGATTACCAACTATACCATGCTCCATTAAAAGAAATTATGTCAAAACTGCTTTGTGTGATTTAGGAGCCGGTGTTAGTGTTATGTCTTTCTCATTATATAAAAGACTTGATTTGAATAAACTCATACCCACTAAAATATCACTACAAATGGCTGATAAGTCAACTGTTGTACCTATCGGTGTTTGTTAGGATGTGCCCATTGTAGTTGCAAATGTTACTATCTTAATAGACTTTGTTATACTCGATATGCTCGAGGACGACAACATGTCGATTATCCTTGGTAAACCCTTTTTGGACACTGTAGGGGTTGTTATTGATTGTAACAAAAGCAAGTTCATTTTTCATATCAATGGTAATGAACATACGGTGTACTTTCCAAAGAAACAATTTCAAGTAAATGGTATTCATGTTATTGAAAAGACTCTGACAATTACTATTGGAAGTTTTCAAATTCCTCTTACTACTATCAAAAAGAAATATGAAACACTTACTAATGGGGAGATGCATATCCCCATTGAGGCAACTTAGTGTTTTACGAAGATTCCTCGGTTTCATGCTAATCAAAAATGGTTTGTTAATAAGACTTGATCAACCTTATTGATGGGTTATTTTTTAGAGGCATGTGGTTGATGAATTTAGTAGGCACAACATTTTGTACTCACTTTACATTTTCTTTTATTTTATTTAAATGCAATACCATGAATATCTGTTTTCCTGAATTATCCGTGCAATAAAAAAGTGCTCAAAATGACCTGAAATTTTTACAGGATTTTTTACTGAATATTTAAGAACGTTTTGCACTGAAATCATCCCAAGGGATGCTCTAGGTGCCCACAAGGCACTAGGGCACGCCCACCCCCTAGGCGCGCCTAGATGGGTTGTGGGCCCCACAAGGACCCCCTCACTTACCCGTTTACCCCACCTCGTCTCTTACCTCCAGCAAAAATCCTGGTAGCTCTCTCTTGCGCGCGCGTTCTTGCTCCCAAACCTACGATTTTTGATCTCTTTGCCCGGACCTCCATTTCCGAAACTGTTTTAGGGGATTGCTACTTGGTATGTGACTCTTCCATTGCTCCAATTAGTTTTTGCTTTAGTGGATTATATTTTGCATAATTATCTGCTCTTAGTGCTACTGAAAATGAGCTTGCATGTTGAATTCTTTGAGTTCCAAGTTGTTTGAATGCTTGATATAGCGTCTAGATATCCATATGAGTAGTTGCTATCGATCTTGTGAAGTTTTCTTGACATCATTTCGTGGCCCAAATTTTTTAGAAATTTGTTCATAGGAGAAATGAATATCCTCCGGAGGAGTTCCTCAAAGTGGAATGCCAAGGGAGTCCTTGTGGAATCCTCGGACAGTGACCTCAACATTCTGCGTAGGACGGAGGCCCGGCCGTGCGAATGGCAGCACATTGCCTTCATGAACGAGGTCGTATTCTACCAAGAGTTCGCACAATTTGTTGCAAATGCTGGACTTATCGACTTCCTCAAAGATGAGTTCGACCAATACCACATCCTTACAAATTCTTTTGTGCAAAACTTTCATTTCTTGAATAGGCTCAAACCCCGTGAGGTGCGCTTTGATTTATATGCTGAGCATCAACAAATACCGCTTACGGAGTTTCGCGAGATATGCTTGATTCCCTCTGATGGGGAAATTAGAGAGCCTAGACCGGTGGAGTTTGAGGGTTTCCTCCAAACTTTAAATGTGGGTGAGGAAAGGGGCATGTCGAAAGTCGGATCCACTAGTTTGCAATTCCCTTTTGTGCATTACTTTGCTTGATTCATAGGGAAATGTTTGACCGCTAGAGAGCAAGGTGGTACACTATGTGCCCCCGACCTCGCCATTTTACGTTGTGCACTTCACAATGGTAACACTTATAGCATGCGCTATCGTTGCATGCCGCCTGCACACTAATAGGATGAAGAGAAAAATTCATGGTGGTATTTATGCTACTCGCCTAGCGAGACACTTTAATGTTCAGATACGCTCCCATGATTACTTGTTGCCCAGAGTTTATCTAGATCACCAATCGACGGAGGACCGCCACTTTATTGATGCTCCTGAGCATCCTCACCATATTCGTTATAACTTGGTTTTTAGCGAGGAAACTCATAATATTATTCTGTTGCCTGCATCTGCTTTGTTTGACTCTCATGCCAGGAACGGATACACCATCCTACCACAGGACATCATTGCTTACCGAAACATGTTGGCAATGGCAAAGGATGAGGTCCAAGAGTGGGACGCTCAGGTGCCGCCACCTCAGCACTTTCACATGGGACCGGATGGCTACTATGAATGGTGATTAACAAGCTAGGCGGAAGCCTAAGCTTGGGGGAGTACGTATTTCTGACCAACATTACATTCATGTTTGCATATTTCATTCCAGTTGTCGGTGTTCATCCTTTTTTATTGTATAATCCATGTTAGTTTTATTTTCTCACTTTCTTGTTGTGTGTTTGAAAAACTTTGAGAAAATGCAAAAATATTTCTCGCTTCTTTTCAGTTTTTTCTTTCTAGTTAAAATTAGTTGTAGTATTAAAAGAAAACCCAAAAATATTTCCCGTCCTTCTTTTGCTTGTTGGGAGCTTTCCTGTGTAAATAGTTTTTTGCTTTTTGTTTTTTCCTTCTCTAGTTTTCTTTCTTCAAGAAAAATCAAAAACTCGAAAAATATTTCAGTGTGTTTCTCTGGAATTCTTTTCTTTCGTTGAGTCATTATGAGGAGAAGACCACGATGAAAATGTTGAGTGGATCTCATATGCATTATTGTTGATCTAACAAAGATCCCATTTTACCTTGTCTTCTCCTTTGAATAAAATGTTTGCAGATTCCAGCTTAGTCCACGTCACTCTTGCACAATTATTATTTTCATATAATTTGGTCATGCAAGTGAAAGGCAATAATGGCGATATTTGATGAAGTGACTGTGGCAAGGAAAGACGGGTATGAACTCAACTTGTTTTTGTTTTTGTAAATATGTTTAACTCGGTATCCATTATTCGGCATATTATGACCAAACATGTTTATGATGACAGTTAGATATTATAGTTTCTCATGACATGCTTAAGTATCTAGGAGTGGATAATGATTTATCTTGGGTGTGAACATGCATTAAAATGATTATGATGTAGTATGATGATATGGTGTCCTCCTCTGAATCTTTCAAGTGGCTTGACTTGACACATGTTCACGCATGTAGTTGATTCAAAACCAACATAGCCTCCATGATATTTATGTTCATGGTGTTTATATCCTACTCATGCTAGTATTCAATGTTGATTATTCATATGCATGATTATGATCATTTTCGCTTTCTAGTTGGTCGCTTCCCAACCTATTTGCTAGCCTTCGTCCGTACTAAGCAGAAATACTACTTGTGCATCAAAATCCTTAAACCAAAGTTATTCCAGATGAGTCCACTATATCTACCTATATGCGGTATTACTCTGCCGTTCCAACTAAAGTTGCATGTGCCACCTCTAAATATTCAAATGAACATTTGTTTTGTGTGCCTGTACTACTCATGGAGCGACGGGGGGTGGTCGGTATCTTCCATGCTAAGCGGGTTATTCTCATGATGAGTGTTTATTCACTCTTCCTTGCATGAGAGGGGCCGGTAATCGAGACGCCCAGTCCCATGATCAAAATGCAATAATAAAAAAACAAACTCCCCCGAAAAGTTGTTGGTATGGAGGGCACCCGAGGATTCGGCTAGCCATGGTATGTGTTTGTTGGTGGAGTTGGAGTAAACTTTACTTTTACTGCTTGGGAATCGCCGCTAATTTGCTTAGCATTGAAGATATTGAAAACTCTCAGTCATAACATTCACAGGAAAGGTATACCTCCCAAAATTATATTTATCTCCGATTTAAGCTTCGAGCTCTAGCACCTCTGCAAATCCCTGATTCCCTCTGCGAAGGGCCTATCCATTTACTTTTATGTTATTTTACTTTTATTGTTGAGTCATCACCTTCTCAAACAAGCACAAGTCCTAAGAGCACCATTGTCATTCTCATGCATTGTGTATAGTTAATGTTGTGTGCATCATGACTGGTTCTCTTCTACCATGAATTACAATTTTAATCATTGCTTGAACTTCGGAGGTGCTCTGCATTTATGTTTTGCGGTATCTAAAAGGGCTAGAGAGATACCATTATTGTCATATTATATCATGATTGTTTTGACAAAGTGTTGGAATTTGAGATATTTGCTCGCTAGTTGATTATGCCATTGATATGAGTGAATATAGTTTCTAAGAGTTATCATTTGCATGGTTAGTTATAATCTTTGTTGAAAACTTGGGTATTATTTAAGCATATGTATAGACAGAAGAACAAAAATGTTCGTAAAAGTTTTTCTTTATCACTTTCAGTTTGTCAAATGAATTGCTTGAGGACAAGCAATGAGTTACGCTTGGGGAGTTGATATGTCTCTGTCATATCTACTTTTCCAAACACTTTTGCTCTTGTTTTGGACTCTAATTTGCATGATTTGAATGAAACTAACTCGGAAAAAAATTGGAGATTTTTTATGGAATAAATAAAAATATTGTAGCAAAGATCCATTGGAGGGGAGCCACCTTGTGCCCACAAGGCACGAGGGCGTGCCAACCCTCCCCCCTTCCGAGGTGTGCCCTGGTGGCTTGTAAGGCCCGCGTGGCTCCGCTGACCTTAATCTCAGCACGATAAATTCCTATTTTCCAAGAAAAAAATAGGAGAGGAAGTTTTATCGTGTTTTATGATACGGAGTCGCCGCCACCTCATGTTCTTCATCAGGAGGCCAGATCTAGAGTCCGTTTGGGGCTCCGGAGAGGGTGATGTTCCGTCTTCGTCATCATCAACCCTCCTCCATCACCAATTTCATGATGCTCACCGCCGGGAGTGAGTAATTTCTTTGTAGGCTTGCTGTACGGTGATGGGTTGGATGAGATTCATCATGTAATCGAGTTAGTTTTGTTAGGGCTTGATCCTTAGTATCCACTATGTTGTGAGATTGATGTTGCTATGACTTTGATATGCTTAACGCTTGTCACTAGGGCCCGAGTGCCATGATTTCAGATCCGAACCCTATATGTTTTCATAAATATATTTGTGTTCTTGATCCGATCTTGCAAGTTGTATGCACTTGCTACGTGTTATGATCTGCATACCCCAAGGTGACAATAATTGGGATTCTTTTGAGTGATTACCGTAGTTTAAGGAGTTCATGTATTCACTATGTGTTAATGCTTTGTTCCCGTTCTCTATTAAAAGATGGCCTTAATATTCCTTAGTTTCCTTATGGACCCCGCTGCCACGGAAGGGTAGGACAAAAGATGTCATGCAAGTTCTTATCATAAGCATGTATGACTATATACGGAATACATGCCTACATTACATTGATGAATTGGAGCTAGTTCTATGTCGCCCTAGGTTATGATTGTTACATGATGAATATTATCCAACGTTATCATCGATCCAATGCCTACAAGCTTTTCACATAATTATTCTTGCTAGGTTACTATTACTACTGCTGATGTTGCTACTGTTACAACTCCTATAAAACTACTGCTACTGCTATTACCGTTACCATTGCTATCGTTACTACTACTATCAAATTACCATACTACTGTGCTACTGATCAATCTGCTGCAGATATTTAGTCTCCAGTTGTGGTTGAATTGACAATTCAACTGCTAATGCTTGCAAATATTCTTTGGCTCCCCTTGTGTAGAATCAATAAATTTGGGTTGAACACTCTACCCTCGAAAACTGTTGAGACCCCCTATACTTGTGGATTATCATGCGTGTGTGGTGGAAGGGGCGGCGTCTTTCATCGGGCAAAAGGCATAGTAGGGAGCAACTGCAATGTGTTGCAGGCAGGCCATTTGTCAGGCCATGTTAATTATGAATCCAATGTCTATCTGCACCCACACATCGCACCTGCAACACATCAGCGGGATCCACAACCGCTGTTGTGGTTGACAGTGGTGGTACCATCACAGTCCTGTTCGGCCGTGATTTGCAACATCCTCAGTCTAACACTTTTATCCGCAACTGATTGGTAAATACTATTTTTTACTGAAATCAAATAGGACGAAGCCAAGGTAGATGAGCAAGACACGGGGAGTTGGGACCTCGTCTCACCTGAATAATCTGCAACACTGCACAAATTCGTGGAATACTATTCATCTTGATTTCTTCGCCTTTTCCCTCTAGCCATGTTTTGGATATATGCTTCGGTTCCCGCTTGGACATAGTGGTTGCCATCACTTAGCCAGTGTTTTGCGATCCAGAACTGCATATCCATGTTGGTCTCTTTGTCGTCGTCCTCTTCAGCTTCTAAAGATCCATGGCAGTGACGTTGTTATTACTGGCGCTGATGTAGTGAGGCGGGGCATGAGTTTGGCCACGGTCCTCATAGTAGATTGGAAACATTGACCTGAACCTCAACTTCGTTGTCTCATCCTCTTGGCTCGGATCTGATCGATCGATGGCCCCGATTGTAAAAGTACATATGCATCCTTTCCACCATCCTGATTTAATTGACTTTGGAGAAGTTGAAGTGGGTGAGAAGTTGTTGTGGAGAAGGCAGGAGGTTGCAATTGGGAAGCAGAGGCGGTACTACGATGAAAAAAAAGAGGACGCGGGCGTTAAGAGAAGCGTGCAATGCGGAGCCCTGTGTAGAACAAACAATGTGGAATGGCCGAGAGGATAGAAAAAAAAACTTGATGATGTGGCAGATTTGCTGAGATGGATGGCCAAGTGGACTTTGAGGTGGACACTTTGCATGTTGAGAGAATTGAGACAACCTTCTCAAGAATGTAAGATTTCTATCGTCCTTCATCAGAGATTTTATGCTCTGGTATGAAAAAGAAGCACGTATTTTTATCTCTAGCCGTTAGCCATTCCACTCTCGCCCACTACTTCCACATGAGTTCTTCCCTGTGATAAATTGCTCTTTTCTTTTTAGTTCTTGATGCGTTGGTCCGACTCGCCCTAGAAGCTATACCTCGCCTAAAGTGTCTCTCCCTCGCATAGATACTGGAGCGGCCCATTTCCTTTTTGTTTCAAATCGTTGGCGACTCATTCTTTTGCTCGTTCAATCAGATTTCGCTCGGGTTCGCTCGTTGGTTTTCTGCGTTTTTTTTTTGGTCTTTGGTTTTTTTTCCTTGTTTTTCTTAGTTTTGTTCGTTTTCTTTCTTTCTCGTTTTCATTGTTTGCGTCTTTTTGCATTGGTTTTCTTCTGATTTTATTTTCCATTTCTTTTTTATTTGTTTCTTTCTTGGTAATCATTTGTTTTCTTCATTTTCTTTTTTGGTTTTGTTTGTTTTCCTTTTTGCACTTGTATTTCTTCGGTTTTCTTGTTTTATGTCTATTCATCATTGTTTCCTTTTTTGCTTTCGTTGGTTTTCTTCAATTTTTTCTTTGCATCTTTGTTAGTTTTCACCGCTTACATTTTTTGTTCGACACATGTCTACTTTTGTTTGTACACTGTACATTTTTAGTAAATACCTGAAAAACATTTTTGTTGACACAAGAAGAACATTCTTCAAATACTCGATGTACTTTCTTTTCTTAAATACAAGTTTTGAACATTTTTTAATATATGATCAACATTTTCCAATACACGGTTTAACAATTTTTCAATGGTAGAAAACATTTTTTCACACACAATATATATTTTTGGCATACGGGTTTAAATTTTTATAAATGTATATTATTTTTAATAGAGAAATACTTTTTTTAATTATTATTTTTAATGTCTACTTATTTAATGTACATTATACATTTTTCATTTACATGAGACACATTTTTTATACATGTTTAATATTTTGGAAATACATGCACAACATCTTTTCATACAGATTGTATTATCTATATACATTTTTCCTGTACATGAGAAAACATTTCTATATACACATTTAATAATTGTTAAATGCTTGATTAACATTTTAAATTTCTTGAATTTTTTTAAATGCTTGATCAATATTTTTAAGTACATGATCAGCTTTTTTCATACACATTAAATATATACTTTATACGTTTTTTTCTATACACATTTAACATTTTTAAAAGCCTGATATACATTCTTCAAATGTTTGACGTAAAGTGTTTTTTGTGAAAACTCAATTTTTTTCAAATGATTGATAAATATTTTGGAAAATATATAAAAAGGTAAAGAAAAAGGAGGCAAAGAGGATTAAAAAACAAAGTCAAAGAAAACATAAAGAAAACGAGGCTGCCCTACGTCTTGCCCTAAGTGAGACATAGGGGGCCTATTGGGCGCTGTAGGCGCCCTTTGGTGAAGTGGCGCCACAGCGATCAGCTATGGGCCGCGGCGCATTAAGAAGATCGCTCCCTCGCTCCTTTTGGTTCGCTCGCTCGCTGAAGACAGACTCGCTCTGGTTTTTTTTGGGCTGTGCTGTGCTAATAGGAAAAAGACCGGCCTCCTGTTTTTTACAATTTTGAATATGTTTGTAAAAAGGTCATATATTATGAAAAACAGTTCATCAATTTTGAACAAAAAAGTTCACAAATCTGAAAGAAGTTCATCATTTCTAAAAAAGTTCATCGGATTTGGAAAAAGTTCATCAGATATAAAAAAGTTTAACAAATTGAAAATAGTTCAATGGATTTGAAAAAAAAATATTGATTTGAAAAAAATAGTTCATCGAATCGAAAAAGTTCATTGGATTTGAAAAAAATATCACCGAATTGTAAAAAGTTCATCAGATTTTAGAAAAACTTCATCGATTTTTAAAACAAGTTCATCAAAATGATAAAAAGGATTCATTCATTTTCAATAAAAAGTTAATCGAGTCTGAAAAATAGTTCATTAAAACTGAAACAAAGTTCATCGATTTAAAGAAAAAGTTCACCAATTAGAAACGGGAGCAACTAATTAACGAGCGCTCCTTCGGAAGCCCCGCAACGAAGCGCTACTTGGTGCGCTCTCAGCCATTCGCCCCGTGTTGCGCTCTGGGCGCTCCCTCCGGATTTTATTTTTTTATTTTTCCGCACGCGTTTTTGGCTTTTTAAATGGTTTTTTCCGGGTTTTTCTACGTCTTGGTCTTCCACCGGTCTTTCCTAGCTTTTCGACCAAAAAAACATTTGGCGCAAAAAAACGCATTTTTTCGCGAGAGTCACGGTTTTGTTTTCGCGAGAGGCACGGCCGTGCCTCTTGGAAACGAAAAAAACGTGTTTTCTATTTATTTTTCCCTTTCACTAGAGGCACGATTTTGCTTCCGCGAGAGGCATGGTTGTGCTTTCGCGAGAGTCACGGCAGTGTCTCTTGGAAACAAAAAAAACATGTTTTCTGTTCTTTTTTTCTTCTGCGAGAGGCACGATTTTGCTTCCGTGAGAGGCACGGTTGTGCTTTCACGAGAGTCACGGCCGTGCCTCCTCGAAAACGAAAAAAAACGCATTTTCTATTTTTTTCATGAGAGGCACGGATTTGCTTCCGCGAGAGGCACGGTTGTGATTTCGTCAGAGGCACGGACGTGCCTCTTCCGGAAAGGAAAAAAAACGTGCTCCTGGTTCGGTTTTTCGTCCGATTTTTTTCATGAAAAAAAATTCGTCAAAATCTATCAACATGGGATCTAGTTTGAAGATCTTGACGCGAGGAATCCAACGACGAAAGCGGTTCGAGATTTGGATGCACGGTTTAAGAGATAAAACGTTTTGAATAAATGGATCTACGAAAAAAGAAAAAACTCCCAGGTTACGACAAGTGGCGCACATGCAGCGCGCCACTTGTCGCAACCTGGGGAAGTTGGAGTGATCTCCGCAAGAAGTACTCTTTAGTTAGTGATTTCGATTAGAATCGAAATATCGTCTATTTGTAAACATTTCACGCAGTTAAATAAAAAAGAAAACATGAAACAAATAAAGAAAGCAAAAAAAAAACAGAAAATATAGAGGGTATTTCCTGTATGTATAAAAAGGTGGGAAGGAGGTTTGTATTCACAAGACAGGCGATGTTGGTGTGGTTCGTGGAGTTAGCTATCAATGGAGAGATCGCTGGTTCGATTCTTGGCAAAATCTATCTATGAGCAATAAAGAGCGTTGCTAGGGTTATTTTTAAACATTTCGCATCGGAAGGTCGATTCCAAGCGGAAGGGACATTTCCGGTAGGTTTTTCCGCTATATATACATTTTGGCTGCTCTGCGTCGTGGGCCAGCCTGCCAGGTGCGGCTAGGAGCGCCAGTTCCTGCACGGGCGCATAAAGCGCCGTAGATGAGGGCCCTCGCCTCATGCGTAAGGATGGCAATGGATAGGGTATGGGCAGGGTAGAGCAATATCATACCCATACCCGTATAGTCAGTGGGTACAAAATTCTATCCATACCCGTATCCATTGGTATGAAACTTTACCCATACCCATACCCGACGGGTACCCGTACCCATTGGATACCCAGCGGGTAGAACAAATAGCACACGAGTTGTTCACATTTTTACACCCATTGATAGAAAATTTGACAAAAAATAATTATCTTAGCTCAATAACAAATAGATGAGTACAACATACTCATAAGTCAATAGAAATAGAAAAGTCACATGAAAAATTAATAATTAATTGATGTCAACTTAACATTATTTCACAAGCGGGCAGGGTATGGGTATACCCACGGGTACAAGATTATACCCGTATCATACCCATGACTTAACGGGTAGGGTATGGGTACTATCCATGGGTATAAAATTGTGCCCATACCCTGCCCATACGGGTACGGTACCCGCGGGTATCCGTACCAATGGGTAAAATTGCCATCCTTACTCATGCGAATTGGAGGACACTTACGCCGGTCTAGGTAGGTTCCAGTTAGGTTCATCTTTTCTTCTGTTTTTATTCTTCGTCTGATTTTTTTCCTTTTTGTTCTTTTTCTTTGAAAATGTTATAAACATGTGGGGGGATGACCCCCGGACGGGCCCAAGACGGCAAACGACACTTCAAAACATCAAGGCGTCCAACGCCCCGGTCCGGCTCGCCACCCTGGCTGCCCAGCCGGCTCCTTGTCCGGCTGCTCTAGCCGGCTTGCTACGCGACGTCAACCGCATCATCTACCCGACACCAATAAGACGACCATATCACAGCCATTATTGCTGATAAAGTATACATTGTTCACTTATCATACGCGACATCATGTATAGTGCTATCTGTCTCTGGACACTAGTGTACAAAGTGAGCCAGGAAGCACTTCCCTGGCGGAGAAGCCACTCCCTTGGCCAAGAAGCCACAGACTTGGCCATGGAGGCAAGCCACACTACAAAGCACACATCCATCCATCCATGCTCACGGGCTAGACTCATTCCACAAGGCACTCACGCCACACACACTAGCTAATACTTAGCCAGGCACTCACGCCAGCCACTAGAGCACGCATGCTCACTCAAGCTACTCACATATGATGGACAGCGAATCCGTACGCTACATACTTCATATATAAACCACACTCGGCAGGGCTAGGGGTATTATCTCTCGGAGAACCCCGAACCTGCGTACGTCTTACATCTCACGCTCGCTCATACCAACCTCGCCTCTCGAGCCCACCGGTTGCCTCTTGCCTATCCCTCTCTTTAGCCAACCCGCGGCATCTGTCGTGCGCCCAGCACGACAAAACACATATATGTCGTAACATGAACACAAATTTTTGAAATTATAATTTAAATAAATGTTTACACAATGTAAAACAATTCTTAGCTTAATTCAAAAAACAAATGTTGATAACATATTAAAAAGAATGTGACATAATGAAAAATGTCAATCATATATTTGAATAATTGTTAAACGTGTATGAAATAAATGTTTCAAATGGACATGAAAAATGTTGATAGCATATAAAAAGTATTTGCTACATTTAAAAATGTTCACACACTTCAAAAGGTATGTGGTATTATGAAATAAATTTAACCATGTATTTGAAAAGTATTAAACATATATCAAATATTTTTTGGATGTATATGAAATATGTACAGGTAATATGAAAAAAGTATACATCAAACATGTATTTGAAAGAGTTGTTTATAATTATATTTTAATATGTATAATAATGTATTCAAAATTGTTAAATGTGTATAAAAACTGTTCTTGATGAATAAAAGAATGTGGACATAAAAACAATATTTTGGA
>NC_041383.1:424000484-424000984 GCF_002162155.2 Triticum dicoccoides | reverse complement strand
AATATTTTGGAAAATATAATTAAGTATTTTAATTTTTTTACATACATAATAATAATGCTTCACATATTAATGAAATATGTTCACATAAAATGGAGGAAAAATGATACAATAAATGCATACAAAACAAAAAAAGTTGATCTAAATGATACTGAAACTAACTATACAAAATTAAAACAAAAGAAAGGAAAATCCAAAGAAAACCAAAAAAGGTGAAAAAGAATGAAAATATGTAGAAAACCGAGAAAATAAAAGAAACAAACAAAGGAAAATAAAATAAAATTGAAAACCAAAGAAAACTGAGTAGAAAAGAAAGAAATAAAAACCAGTGAAAACAAAAAAATACTCGTGAAAACAAAGAAACATAAGTATAACAAAGATAAAAACATAGAAAGCCGCGGAAAAACGAAAAACGAAAACCGGAGCAGAGCAAACCTACTGTGAGCGAATCTTATGCTAATGGGCCGGCTTGCTTTTGTTGCGCTTGACACGAGAAATCCTTC
>NC_041383.1:423888345-424000368 GCF_002162155.2 Triticum dicoccoides | reverse complement strand
GGGGGGGGGCAGCTCAGTCTCTGTGCTAATGCGTCCATGGATATTTGGTGTCAGTAATAATGTGAAACTAGATGATTTCCCCGCGCATTACTGCGGGACATCCATGTACAACTTTCTATAAATATTTGTTTTACCATGTAATATCATATCATCATTGTCTGAAATTTACATATTTCAAGTCAGTTTTCATGTGGACTTAAATCCGAAGTGCCTTTTTAATAGATGAACTCAACTAACATCCACAGTGATAGACTATGTATAAATAAAAATGACACAATAATGGGTGCCAAACGAAAAGGGGTTGACCAACAATGGAATCTGTGTTCATATTTGAAATTTCCAAGTGTATTACCTATGTTCATTCATCGTCAATTTAACATCTGGATAATGGAAAATATTACACTCGTACATCCTTGATAGATGAACATGATGTTAGCTCATTAGTTTATATTTCAAGAGGAGGGTCATAGAAAGGAACAATGAGAGGCATGGCAAATAGTTAAACTACAAATGGGTAGATATTCTCTCTGGTCTTTTTTAGTCCGCATATAAGTTTTGTCCAAAATCAAAGTATCTCCACTTTGACCAAACATCTAGAAAAAAGTATCAACATTACAAATGCCAAAACAATATTGTTAGATTCATTATGAAATATAGTTTCATAGTACTCCCTCCGTCCGGAAATACTTGTCATCCAAATGAATAAAAGGGGATGTATTTAGATGTATTTTAGTTCTAGATACATCCATTTTTGTCAATTTTGATGATAAGTATTTTCGGACGGAGGTAGTATATATTTGGTATTGCAGATGTTGATATTTTTTACTATAAATTTGATCAAACTTTGCAATGTTTGACTTGACTAAAATGTAATAGGCGGGGGTAAAAGGACCGAAGGCAGTATAAATCCCAACAGAATTTGTATCTATGATGTCGTCGCGGTTGGGTTTCACTTGAAGCTCTAGGTCCTTCGTTGCGTGGCTCAAAGAGCAACTCCAACAGACAGATCCAAACGAACATCAATTTTATCCGTTTGGTTCGCCAGTCCGCCTGCCGTGTCCGCTTTTCGAAATGGGTCGGCCTGTGCGTCCAACGGGGCCAGAGGCATTTTAGACATGTTCGCGTCGGCATTCAATGGAACACCTGGTGTGCGAGCTCCCCACCTCCGGCCACCCCGCCCGCTCGCGTGCTCGCCGCCCAACAGCTCGCCCCGCCCCCGCGCCCGCTCGCCGCCCCGCAGCTCGCCTCGTGCCGTAGCTCGTCGCTCCACTCTCCGAGCCTGCTCGCCTCCCCGTAGCTCGCCATGCCTGCCCCGAGCTAGCCGGCCCGCTCGCCGCGCCCGCGCCCGTGCCGCAGCTCGCCCCGCCCGCTCGCGGCCCGCAGATCGCCGCGGCCGCCCCGAACTCGCCGCCCCTCTCACCGCAGCTCGCAGCACCCGCTCGCCGCCCCACAGTAGTTCGCCACGCAGTCGCAAGCTCCCGCGCCATGTCGCAGCCGCAGCTTGCTGCATATGCGTGTGTAGCCGGAGGGCATGTGCGCGTACATGCACACATGTACATGCACGCATGGCTAGCTGGACTAGAAGAACGGACGAGCCTCAGGCGTAGCTCTTTTTGTGCATGTACACGCACGCATGGCATGCCCTATATGCGCGCTCGTCGCTGCACGCGGGAGCTCTGTTCACCGGGGAGCTGCAGCTCAAGAGGAGGCCGCGCATCGACGAGGAGCTCGCCAAGGAGGAGGCCGCGGCGCTCACTGGCTCCGGCGCTTCCTCGGCGCTGCCCCGGCTACGGCGCTTCTCCGGCGCTTCCCGTCGGCTAGCACAACTGAGCTTGCCCCGGCGGCTGCTTCATGTCCCGCGGCGTGGTTGGTGGGTGGGTGGGAGAAGATAGAGGAAAGGAGGAGTGATATTGGATGGGTGGTTGGATGATAGGTGGCCCACGTGGCACATGCAGCGGGCAGAAGTGGACGAGAGAGCAGAGAAAACGTCCGCTTTGTGTGCACCGCTGACCCAAATGTGACCTAAATTTGAAACGAAAATAGATCCGCGCGCACAGTTCCTGTGTCCGCGTAGGGCACAAAATAAAAATGAGTCCCTGTGTTGGGCAGTCGTTTTTGTCCGCGTAGACCCAAACAGACATGGGCGAACGAAATGGATCGCCCCATTGAAATTACTCTAACACCGGGCCATAAAAACTGACCGATGCAACCAAAGAAAGCAACGCTCAAATAGTATAATGTGTAACATGCTAATCTGCACCAACAAAAACAATAGAGGTCAGAGCTGTATAAAAGAACTACTAATATAGTAAATCCAATTAATTCCTGATAAGAAAACAATAGTAGAGTACGAAAATTTGTACATAGAGCAAACTATAGGAAGCTGATGCCTCAATGGCATCAATAAGCATAGCAAATAAATGTGACTGTATTCAGTTTATGACTATTCAATATCAGAATCAAGAGGATATTATCTAAAATATTTTGCTATCAGTTCAAAATTCCCCCCAAAAAATGCTCACCATAAGCTAATGTAAAGAAACCTTTCACCGGACATATCTTTTCAGTGTTGATTAGTAGGCAGAGTTGCCCACAATACATGGGCATTACATGGTTTCATACTACATAGAAAGTATAGTAACTCATACTCCCTCCTTCCCAAAATAAGTGACTCAAGTTTGCACTAACTTTGTAAACTTGAGTCACTTATTTTGAGACGGAGGGAGAATATGCTTTGCCATGATATAGTTGAGATTACGCCATATAGCTCCTAACGCTTATCTGGCTAGTTGTAAAACTGGCATAACCATAAAGGGACCTTACTCAGAGATAGAAACTACAGACGATAAGCATCCTCTAAACAAACTCTTCATCGTCGAGAATAATTTCACAAGCTGGTACATCCCGATTAACTTTCGCGGGTGTCACTTTGGCAAGACACGTGAAAGCAAGCTCCTCGAAATGACAACTATCCAAATTTCAGAATTCTTTTGGGTTGATTAGTAAGCAAGCACAGAGCCACAGTGAGACAAATATTCAGAGGCATCAATGAAAGGCAAAGTATTACAGAAGATGGACAAACATTACTCCAAGATCTGGAAAAATAGGAAATTTTCACCATCTAGCGCTTGCAATCAAAATCATCCTGATGGTAGATATGAGAACGACCCATCATATCTTGACACATTCTTGCTGACAGTGCTCAAGTTGCAGAGTGTCGTGAAATTGTCACGGCAGATGTCCTTAGTGTCAGGACTTAGTCACGAGGCCAACGCATCTTTGTGGTAGCTTGAGAGGGGTTGATCGGAACGAGAGACGCAAGGCGGATCATCACACAAGACAAGGATTTAGACAGCTTCAGGCCCTGGGAAACATCATCCGGAATAGCCCTACATGCTGTTTGTGGCTAGGTCTCATTATGCTCATGAGGGAGTCGCCGTAAACCGGATCTCCTCTAGTTGTGTCTAGCCCTAGAGATTATTGTTTGCTTGTCCCTCTTTGCGGAGCCCTGCCCCTCCTTATATATGTTGAAGGGGCGGTTTACATGACCAGTCCTAGTTGGATTAGGATTACTCTATTACAAGTGGAGTCCTAGCCTGGCTTCCTTTGTAGGAGAATAGTCCTTACGCTTTCCTCATAACCGGCCCACCATTAAATGTGAACCGGCCTTCTGGGCCTTGGGCCTCGTCATCCATTTGACCCGCCCGCCTGGTTACTAATGAACCGCCAAGATCGGGCGGGTTACCCGTGAATCGCCAAGCTCCGGGCAGGTTACCAGTGAGTCGTCCAGTCCGGCCGGGTTATACTTCCGGCCGGGTTACGCCGCGGGGTATATCTCCGACATCAGCCCTCAGTTTAATTTGGATTTATCCATGTTAAACTGATCTGCAACATAAACAAAAGAACAAATTTGGCGGGTTGTGCTCTGATTTAAATATTCTTATAAACCGGCACTTGATCATCCTTAAGTCCTTGTCATTTCCTCCTAGAAAATCCGGGTCAGTAGACCAGCTTCATAATCAATTTTTTTGTAGAAGAAATATTGTAAATAAAGAATTCATTTGATTCGGCCTTCAATGCTCTGACTTGACAAAAATATTGGTCTTCAAATATTCAACTGATATTCAGCCGGTTTGAAAATATAGAACTTGTCAATCTATGATTTCCAAAATTGCTGGGGTTATAAAAACTAATAATTCCGGGTCATGATTGTTGCCAGCGCCGGTTCATGATTGTTGCCAACGCCGGTTCATGATTATTGATGACGCCGGGTTATGATTGTTGCAGACACCAGACCATCATGCTTGGTGACGCCGGGTCAATAATTGTTGGTGATGCCGAGTCATAATTGTTGCAGACACCGGGTCAATCTGATTAGGTCAAACTGAAAATGGAAGATATTTCTCTCTTATATCCATATTATCTGTAGCCCCCAAGTCTTGAACAGAACAAAGTGATGTTTTGAGACTTGTTTCCATATAATTACTGTCACTTTGAAGAAATCCATGTTGTTCATCTCAGTCATTAGTAAAAACTGAATACTCCATATTATGTAGCCCCCAAGTGCCAGGTTTGTCATGTTTGCAGCAACATGGGACTTGTAATTGCCTGATGCTCAAAAAACTTCAACCAGTGTATCCCCCAAGGGCCGGGTCATTATGCCATAATGAGCAGGGACTTTATAAATATGATCATGCTTGAATTGTTGACAGGAGCAATTGGTAGCCCCCAAGGGCCGGCTCATTATGATGTGATGAGTCGGGTCTTCAATAAGGCCAATAAAAATGACTTTGCATTACCCCCCAAGTGTCATGGTGCATGCTTGCAGCGACATGAGACTTGCATATTTGATATAATCTCAACTTAAATAATGTAGCCCCCAAGTGCCGGGTCGTAAGCCTGCAGTAACTCAGGACTATTCCGTCAATTGTAGAATAAATAATATCCATTGATAATATAATAGCCATTGTGCTAAAGCGACTTTGAAAACCTTAATCATAATACTGGTTTACTGTTAACCATAATAAAATCCAGCCATGTTGGCTATTTGAAGATTTGAGTAATATAATCCAATGATTTATGAGCGCATGATTCCAATGGAGCAATCCAAATATATACTGGCTACTTATAATCCCAAGCCAGTCCGGGTTAATAAACACTGGATAATTTATCATCATACTGGCGACTTATAGTCGAAAGCCAGGCCGGGTTAATAAATGCCGGTGATTTATAATCATGCTTTATTCAACCTGTTTATGCATACAATAAGTTTAAAGTGTCCTGACGGTTTATCGTCGGACGGGTCATAATGCCCAACATATAACCCGGGTTTATAACCAAGGCTGCACTTAAGAATAATCAAATATGAAGTATATCATACCTGTGACATTGAATCATATCGTTGGTTTACCAACCTTTTGTAGTAAGGGTGATAACCCAAATCTTGAGTATGATAACTCCCCTCATATTTTGCCGGTTTGTTATAAAACCGTGTCGGGTTGTAATAAACACCGGATGATCATTCTGGCGACTTATAGTCAATGCCAGGACGGATTGAAAGATGCCAGTTCACCATTGATTATATGCTTAGCAGCTGATAACTGTAAGCCATACCGGGTTAAGAAACTCCGGGTTGAGATGAAGACATATAGTCTCATCGGGTCAAGAGATGCCGGTTTACCTTAAAAGTTGATCAATAAAGATAGAACTTGTAAAAGCAAAAGCAAATAAAACTTGTAGTCGAGGCTTTTCGAGGGCTGCCAGGCCCAAATTCGAGGCTTTTTGTGGGCTGCCAGGCCGCTGAGTTAAACGATTTGACAAAGCCTTTTAAGATGGGCCTCCAACTAACCAATTGTCGTTTTAACTTTGACAAGTTCAGGGTCTCAATGAGAGTAACTTGTCAAACGTCGGCGGGTCGTGCCAGGATTACCTGGATAGGAGTGGCTTACTTGATGAAGGCAGGTTAACCCGGGGTTTTAGGTGAATACACCAGGCTTCCAAGCCGTGGGTCGATACCCAATTACAAGGGTCCCTTCAAACTCTTTGTTACTTTACACAAAGAGCCCCCAAGTAACTTTGTGAGCTGTGCTCAATGGGTGCCTATGTTTGAGTTGTGCGTAGCAACAACACTCTCTTTGGCCCCTTGGGTGTGAAGCTCCCAAGCTTTGTTGTGGCGTGAAGCCGGATTAATGGACAGGACTCCGCTTTGCAAGCAGAAACCCCCATGTGATATATTTCTGAGCTGTGCTCGCCGGGTGCCTATGTTTGAGTTGTGCTGTGCAACAAACTCTCTTTGGCCCCTGATGATAATATTGTCTTGATAGCCGCATCAAGAGGGTAGTAACGCCATGTTCTCTTTGGTGAATACACCTATGTTTGAACAGGAAGCCCCAAGTAATCATATGAAGATGAGCCCATAAGGCAGGATACCCATGTTTGAACTGCGCATCAGGGCAGCAGGTCCTCTTCGACAACCTTTAACTTTTTGCAAGAGATAAATTCTTCTTCAACCGGGATTTTAAACCGGATATTGAGAGTTTCAAAGCTTTGTGGGAGATAGCTTTCCCTTGAACCGGATTGTAAACCGGAATCTTCATTTTTAGCCAAAAATTTTCTGACAACCTTTAAACTCGAACTTGCGAGAAGTTAATTCCTTTTTGAACCAGAAATTCTTAAACCGGATTTGAGAGCTTCAGAGCTTTGTGGGAGATAGATTTCCCTTGAACCGTATTATAAAAGGTTATTTGAGAGCTTCAATGAGACTGACTTCCTTTGAACCGGATTTTGAACCGGAATCCTTTTTGATGACCCAGAACTTCCTTACTGAGCCGGGACTTTGTCATATACTTTTTGAGCCAGAAATTCTCTGACGGCCTTTAAATTTTCATCAATATAGCAGTAGCATCCGGGACCGGGTTATCTTTCCCTCCATCTTCCTGGCGTTCTTACATTCACTTAAACTGGCAAGGCTTGCTGAGTCATATCATTGTAGCCCCCGAGTCTCAAGGGTGACTCGAGGAGTTGGCTTGAGACTCTCCATATTTGACCGTGATATAAACCGATATAAATTGTATATCATTGGTGTTCATAGCACGACGTGAATCCATAGAAGGTTGAGGTGACTACAGCGGGTTATAAATGATCCCGTATGAGCCGTGTCAGCAACTCGGCCAATGGTTCCTTCCAACTGGCTATATTTAACCAAACTGTAGTGGCGGTGACTTGTGCGCCTGCCCATTGGGCCACCCAGTGCAGACGGCGGTTGATGATAATTTGCCTCAGATTTGAAAGAAAACCGGGCTACCCGAGCAGTGACTGGCTTTATACTCAATAAACAGCTCATGCAGACAGGTGCGGCCCGGTGTGTTGATGTAGACCAGGTCGTGAGAGACGGACGACAAAGACGACCGCAACATCAGAGGCGGCTCGGACAGATGAGTCGACCGCGGCATTGTAAGCCGGTACAGACAGGTGAGTTAAACACATCATGTTGATGTAAAACTGGTGCGAACGCGTGAACTGGCCGTCCGTTCATCAAGTAATGTGACACGGAGAAAAACGCCCTTTGTAGAACGTTGCCAGCGCATGCTTTATACCCGCAGTATAACAATAATTTTACCTGTATAAAAACACCAATAGGGCAGTGTAATGGTGCTCAGGTGAAATGTACTGATAAAATATATAGAAATGATAGCACCTGGTATTTTTTTTAAACGCCCTTGACGTTTCCTTTCTTTCCTTCTTTCCAGTCAGAGCGAGCGCAGGGGAAGCAGGGCTCCTTTTTTGGTGGAGCGAGCGGCGACTGCCAGCAGGGTTGGAGATGGTCGCGGTAGAGGCGGAGATCAAACCGCAGAACTGGTGCGGGGTCGTCGGAACCGAACAGAGCGGCGACTCGGTCCGGGCTCGCGGCTATGGAGATGAGGCGTGCGGCCGGCGGCTCTGGAGCGAGCTGGGGAGAAACGCGGCACGGGCGGGTCACCGGTGAGGCAGGCAACGATCTTCCTAAACCGTCGACGGTTTACGCGGTTGCGGAACGGATGAACCGGCCGCAATGTGGTAAGCCAGTGCGGACGGGTGAGTCGGCCGCGGCATTTGTAAGCCGGCACGCACAATGAGTCGGCCGCATGCGCGGACGGATGTAGACCGAACAGCGGGGACGGCGATTTGCACGTGTATCCGTCGAGCAGCATGGCCCGGAAGAACGCCAGTGAAAAAAAATTATGCTGGCACGCGGTATAACAATGCCTTTGTCATAAATAATTATCCTGCATAAAAACATTGCAGACCACGGCAAAGATAAATTGTTTTTTTGAAAAAAAAACAATATGTGTTAAAAATAGACTCAGCTGGATATCACCTGATTTGTCCGGGCGACGGATGATCTTTGCGCAGGCTAGAATTTGATCGGACCAAATATCAGTATAGATGTGCCAGTATTTTAGTCTTTATGGAGTACTACCAGTACACCTAATTGACTCCTTGACCGTGTGATCCTTCTAGCGCCATGCTGTATTAGTACTGTAATACTAGTTGCTTTTGCTTGTGTCTTTTTGTGAGAAAGTGGTGGTTCTCGTGGCTGACTTGACCACCACAGTAACATAGCATTTTCCTTTGATCTTTGTTCGTTTCCAACAGCAGTTTTGAAACTAGTTTTGACAGTGTAGCTTACACTGGTACGGGTGCTCAGGGAGGCGGCTAGCTGTGGGCGTCTTAACCGCAGCGGCGACTCAAGGACAGCCAAAAAATGGCTCAAGCAGAGGCGACTTCAGGCCCACTGAGGTGGCGGGCAGCTTGCAAAAAGGTACTTCGGCGACGGCGGGTTGCCGCGGTAGCGGCTACAGGACATCCGAAGGAGGGCCCTGGTGAGCCCGCAGCAGATGCTGTAGAAGTGCATGCTCTAGCCAATGCAATCAAAAGACCGATCTGATGGAAGAGACTAGGCAGCACATTATACGTCAACACTCCTCCTCACGTGTGGCTCTCTCAGGCCTAAACGTGGACCGAAAGTGGGCTGCAATTTTAATTACGTCAGCCGGGTCTTGAACTCAAGACCTCTTGGTTCCGATACCATGTAAAACTCTGGTGGAAGCGTTTAACCCTTTACTCGGGCCGCGTGTGTATATATATGCAATATGCCGTGGCTTACAAGAACCGATTGACAGAGATCGATCGTGATTGTTACAGGAGGTTGGAAGAGATAAAACAGAAAAAGAGATAGAAAGAGATACAAGTTAAACAACTTTCCTATCTCTATACAAATATCTTCTAACACTCTCCCTTAATCTAAACCTCAGGAAACTTGCGCAAGGTTAAGATTGTACTTGAACTCATCCAACCTCCTCATAGTAAGAGCTTTTGTGAAGCCATCAGCTAGTTGATCTCCTGTAGGTATAAACCGAATATCAAGTAGCTTTCGAGCTACTCTTTCTCTGACAAAGTGGAAATCAACTTCAATATGTTTGGTGCGTGCATGAAAAACAGGATTAGCTGAAAGATAGGTTGCTCCAATATTATCACACCATAATCTAGCAGCTTGTGGAGCCTTGATTTCAAGTTCATAGAGCAATGTCTGTATCCACATTACTTTTGCTGTAGCATTTGCCAAAGCTTTATACTCAGCCTCTGTACTTGACCTTGAGACAGTAGCCTGTTTTCTTGCACTCCATGATATGAGATTAGTTCCCAGAAACACAGCAAAACCACCTATAGACCTTCTATCATCAGCACAACCTGCCCAGTCTGCATCAGAATAAGCAGTGGCAAGTAGAGACGGAGACTTGGTGATCTGAAGTCCAAGTCCTTCAGTAAACTTAAGATACCTTAAATTCCTCTTAACTGCAGTCCAGTGAGTTGTTCTAGGTGCATGTAAATACTGACATACCTTATTCACAGAGTAAGAAATATCAGGACGTGTAAGAGTCAGATATTGTAAAGCACCCACAACACTTCTATAATTTGTTGCTTCTTCTGACCCAAGTGCTTCTCCACTCTCAGTTGTAAGTTTTTCAGAAGTTAAAATTGGTGTACTCACAGGTTTGCAATTGTGCAACCCTACTCTCTTGAGTATATCAGCAGTGTACTTTTCTTGCGTAAGAAGAATACCATCTTTGACTCGTTTGACCTCTATGCCAAGAAAGTAGTGAAGGTCACCCAAGTCCTTGAGAGCAAACTCCAACTTTAGATCTTTGAGCAAACAAGTGGTAGAATCTGAACTTGAGCTTGCAACAATTATATCATCAACATAAACAAGTACAAATATAGTGATCTTGTCTTTATGATAAAAGAACAACGAAGTGTCAGCTTTAGATGGTGTAAACCCAAGTTGTTGCAACTGCATACTCAACCTTGAATACCAAGCTCTTGGGGCTTATTTCAGACCATACAAAGCTTTATCCAACTTACAAACATAATGTGGTGTGCTGTGATTCTCATATCCAGGTGGCTGCCGCATGAACACTTCTTCCTCAAGAACACCATGAAGAAACGCGTTCTGAACATATAGCTGCCGTAAACTCCATCCTCTGGAAATAACAATAGACAAGACAAGTCGAATAGTAGCTGCCTTAACAACAGGACTAAAAGTATCTTCATAATCAATACCAAATCTCTGCTTAAAACCTTTGGCAAGTAATCTAGCCTTGTACCTGTCTATACTTCCATTAGATTTTCTATTTATCTTATATACCCATTTGCAGTCTATAACATTGCTACCTTGCCTTGAAGGTACTAAGTGCCAAGTTCTATTTTTCATGAGTGCATCATATTCTTTATCCATAGCCTCCTTCCAATCTTTATGTGCTAGAGCATCATGCAAATTATTTGGTTCACCAATAGTACTAAGAAAAACATGTTTGCCTCTGTTATACCGTATCGTACCATCAGTATACTCTTTATTTCTGACAATACCTGACTGTGACCGTGTGTGGCGACGGGGAGCCAAAGATAGAGCTGTTGATGTAGGCGAACCATCCACAGAAGATCCCAGCGCCGAAGACCCCAGCACTGGATCAAAGAAAGATTCTGCACCGGCTGCTGTGCCTGTCCCCCGGTCGCCAGCTGCATCCGCGTCAGCCTGCGAACAAGTGGCGGTCGGTGATAGGCGCGCGCTTGCCCGCGATGATAGGCGCCCATCCGCGCCGTGCGGTGATACACGCTTGCACGCCTGCGGTGATAAGCGCGCGTCCGCGTCCGCGCCCGCGTCGCGCGATGATAAGCGCCCGCCCGCGCCCTGTGGTGATAGGCGCGCGCGCGACTGGACTAGAGGGCTCCACCAGGTGGGGGCTGTCGGCCACGCGCGTGCATGCACCCGCGCCTGGGCTGGCGGCCTCGTCCAACCGCGCATCGGGACAGGCAGGGTCCACCTGGTCGGCCACATGCAGAGGAGAGCGATCCTCCTGGGATCGCGCGCCGCTGACGCAAGGATCGGCTTCGGATCTAGCGCCGCTGTCAGCAGGATCAGCATGGGATCCCGTGCGTGTCTCGTCCTGATCTGTGCACATAAAATGACGACCAAAATCTGCAGAATCACAATTTTCATTGGAATTTTTCACAAGGTCAGCATTAATTAATTCACCCCCGTGACCTGGAAGAAGAGCTATTTCAACACGGAGGAGAGCTCCTGCATTTTGATGAAGCTTCGCAAAAGGAAAGATATTTTCATCAAACACAACATCTCTAGAAATATAGATACGTCCAGTAGCAACTTCTAGGCATTTATAGCCTTTGTGAAGATTACTATAGCCAATAAAAACACATTGAGTAGAACGAAACTCAAGTTTATGACGATTATAAGGACGAAGATTGGGGTAGCATGCACACCCAACAGTTTTGAGAGAATTATAATCTGGTTTTTGATTATAGAGACGTTCCAAGGGAGTAGAATTGGCAATGACTTTGCTAGGCAATCGATTAATAAGGTATGTGGCAGTGATGAAAGCTTCATCCCAATATTTGAGAGGCATAGAAGCATGAACAAGTAAAGATAGACCAACTTCAACAATATGACGATGTTTTCTTTCTACAGAGCCATTTTGTTGATGGGCATGAGGACAAGACACATGGTGTGCAATACCAATACTACGAAAGAAGGAGTTGAGCTTCTCATACTCCCCTCCCCAGTCACTTTGGACTGTCAAAATTTTCCTGTCAAAATGTCTTTCAACAAGTTTTTGAAACTCTTGGAATACATAAAAAACTTCAGATTTATACTTGAGTAAGTAAATCCAAGTAAACTTGCTATAATCATCAATGAAACTGACATAATATTTCTTTCATCCAAAAGAATCATGGGCATGGCCCCATACATCACTGAAAATAAGCTCTAAAGGAGCATGAGAGACACTACTTGATCTAGGATAAGGAGTTGGTGACTCTTGGCACATTGACAAGCTTCACAAACTGAATCACTAAGAGGACTATAAGACAAAGAAAGATTGCCTTTATTGATAACTTGCTTAACTATGACTGAGGAAGGATGTCCTAATCGTTGATGCCACCTTGCCAAAGAGGGCTTGATGACGGAGTAAACCTGACGATGCTTGCGACTAAGTGCTCCGGATGTGATGGGGTAGAGGCCTCCAATGCATCTACCGTGGTGTAGAAGTTCCCTCGTTGCCCGATCCTTTATAAAAAAGTAACGAGGGTGAGTTTTAAAGAAGACATTATTATCAGTGGCTAAATGAGACATGGAAGCAAGATTTTTGTCGGCTTGAGGCACATGAAGAACATCTTTCAGAACGAGATCACGTTTAAGCATAGGTGAATTAATAAAAGCTTGACCAATGTGTTGGATATCCATACCTCCACCACTTGCGGTGTGAATCTGATCATTGCCGTGATACTTTTCACGGAGAGCGAGCTGCTCTAGCTCACTTGTGACATGATCCGTGGCGCCGGAATCAACATACCACACGCCATCTCCTCCTTATTCACGCATGGCTGCATCAGCATGTTTAGCATCAGGAACGTAGTCCTCATCATAGCAGTGCCAGCAGTCCATAACCTCATGGCTTGCCTTCTTGCAGAGTTGACAGCAAGGGCGACCATGAGAGGACGAGGAGGGGCAGCGGCTAGTGTTGTTGTTGAAGCCACCACCCCCTGATCTGTTGTCGGAGTTGTTGTAGTTGCCGCCGCCTCCGGCGTTGCTGTAGTGGTTGTTGTAGCTGCTGTCCTGGGAGTTGCCGTGCCCGCGCCCATCGCCGCGTTGCACGTGGTGACCGCACCCAAGGCCGCGGCCACACGAGACGGCGTTGGCGGAGGATTGAAGGAAGATGGCGCCATGGAGGAGGCTGAGGCGGGCGTCGAAGCTTAGGAGATGGCTGTATAGCTCCTGGATAGTGATCGGCTCCACCCGAGCTGCAAGGGCCGAGACTACTGGATTGTAGTCCATGTCCAGCCCGGCCAAGATCTTGGACACGATCTCCGGATCGGAGAGCACGGCAGCGGTGCAGGCAACTTCATTTGTTAGGCTCTTAATCTTTCCAAGATATTTGTCCATAGTCATGTTACCTTTTTGAAGATTCGTAAGCTCGATGCGGGTATTGATGGCTTGGGCTTGGCTCTAGGCGGCAAACATGTCGTGGATGGCGTGCCAGACTTCGATCGGCGTCTGCAGCATGGCGACTTGTGCAAGAATGTCGCGGGAGAGGGATCCCATCAAGTAGCCTTGGAGCTGTTGCTGTTGTGCAAACCAGAGGGATCTGGCAAAGTTCAGTACCTGTTCTTCTTTGCCTTCCTTGGTGATGGTGAGGGTGGCCGGCAGTGCCGGACTCTTCGCGTCAAGATGGTGTTCCATCTGCGCGCCCTTGATCTGTGGTAGGACGATGGCCTTCCAGAGCAGGAAGTTGCCCCTCGTCAGCTTCTCTTGCGGCGGCGATCCGAGGAAGGAGGTGGTGGGGTTGGAGGTGGATGATGACGCAAACGTGGAGGAAGAGGAGGTGGTGAGCGCACCCATGGTGCTGGGCGTCATGGCTGCGGTGGTGGTGGACATGGCTGCGGTCGCCTGGTAGCTAGATGCAATCTCTATCCAATCTATCGAGGAAGAGGCTCTGTTACCATGTAGAAGTGCATGCTCTAGCCAATGCAACCAAAAGACCGATCTGATGGAAGAGACTAGGCAGCACATTATACGTCAACAGAGGCAACGACGGTGGCCTTCATAGCAGGGGCATATGGACGGAGGACACCTCGGCGGGTCACAGAGGCGGAGGCATCAGCTCAACACCTGCTCCGGCGAGGGTGGCGCGAGGTCGAGACAGAGGCCGGGCGTGGCCTAACAACAGCGGCTTAGAACTGCAGCGACATGCGGCAGACAAGGTGACCCGGTGAAGGCGATTTGACGACGACAGGCGCGTTAACAGAAGACCAGAGTGACATGAAGCGGCGGCTCAATGCCGTAGCAATGGGTGGAGGAGGCCAGATGAAGCGAAAATCGTGCCTTGAGGTGAACGCAGAAAATGGAAACGCCTAGACGCAGCCGACGGAGGTGCCTGTGACGGCCGTGGCGGCCAGGCGGCTTGGCGAGGTGCGACGGCGGCCGGTGCAGCCACGGGCGAAGGCGATGCCCAGGGAGAGGCGCGGCGCCGGTTTGCAGCCGTAGAGACGGCAGCGGTTCGGCGCGGAGGTGGCCACAGAAACGGGTTGAAGCTGAGGCGACCACGGCAACGGGGTTGCTCGGCGACTCGTAGGTAGCTGTAGTACAAGCGGCAAGCTGGTTTGGAGCGGGCGGCCCGAGATGGAGACGAGGCCGTAGCGGTTGACTTCAAGTCCACGCTCACGTAGTAGCCTTTCCCGTGCGTGCTCTACCAATTGATGCCCTTGTGTGTTGGCGTGGAGCAAAGAGCAACCGTTGGTGAGGAAAACCACTTAGAAAGCTTTGCGTGAGATCAATTTATGGTAACGGTGGCCTAGGAATTCTCCCCTTGAAAGGTTTGCTTTTCCGTATTGCAAACAAAAATTTCTCTTCTTCTCCTTTTCTTTAAAGGAAACTGACTCGAGGATGATTTCAAATGTCCGAGTACTAATTGGAGTAGTACTGATTGCTATGGATTTTCTCAATAGTACTAATTTGCAGGCCTCGGTCCCCACGCCTTGGAGTGCAGTGGCAGATTGTTGTTGTTTTTTTTTTCTTTCTTTTTGGGACTTGATCCTTTGGATAACAATAGATGATGTAGACGGAAACAGCAGTAGCAAACGGACTCGCCTTCAGAAATTGAAGCGGCGGTTTCGACGGAATACTGCAATATGTTTGATTCGACGGAAAATTCTTATCGATCTCGGCCATGTCGAACTCTAAGCGACATGTGCTGTTGCCTGAGCTTTTTTAATTTCGGAGCGATAACTTGGAGTCGATGTAGATTCTTCCAAACCAATCTAATTGCATCCGGGTAATTGCGAACTTCTCGGACCCTAGATGGGATCCCTTCAAGAACTCAACACCATCGTGCGCGGGCCCCACGGTGGGCGCCAACTGTCGTGGAATTGTCACGGCAGTTGTCTTCAGGACTTAGTCGCGAGGCCAACGTATCTTTGTGGTAACTTGAGAGGGGTTGATCGAAACGAGAGACGCAAGGCGGATCATCACACAAGACAAGGATTTAGACAACTTCAGGTCCCGGGAAACATCATCCGGAATAGCCCTACATGCTGTTTGTGGCTAGGTCTCATTATGCTCATGAGGGAGTCACCGTAAACCGGCTCTCCTCTAGTTGTGTCTAGCCCTAGAGATTATTGTTTGCTTGTCCCTCTTTGGGGAGCCCTGTCCCTCCTTATATATGTTAAATGGGCGGTTTACATGACCAGTCCTAGTTGGATTAGGATTACTCTATTACAAGTGGAGTCCTAGTCTGGCTTTCTTTGTAGGAGAATAGTCCTTACGCTTTCCTCATAAACCGGCCCACCATTAAACATGAACCGGCCTTCTGGGCCTTGGGCCTCGTCATCCATTTGACCCGCCCGCCGGGTTACTAATGAACCGCCAAGATCGGGCGGGTTACCCGTGAATTGCCAAGCTCCGGGCGGGTTACCAGTGAGTCGTCTAGTCCGGTCGGGTTATACTTCCGTCCAGGTTACGCCGCGGGGTATATCCCCGACACAGAGGATTGTGGATGTTAGAGACTGACCAGACTTGCTGCCAGTAGGTGGTGGATGGAGACGGAACATGTAGCTTTCATCCCAAAAAATGTCTCCCTACAACACACAAACCAAAATTTCCAACCAAAATTAACTTAAAAAAGTCGCTCACATCTAAGGAGATAGGAGGCAGAGCACCCACCTTTTCTGCAAGTTATGTTGGGGAAGGATGCCGACCATAAATCAGATTTTCTACTCCAAGCTATGTCTATGTTTATACACGCTCGAGGTTGATCCAACGCTACTGCAATTGGCTGTTCATGGAGGCCCTACCCCGAGTTGCCATGAGGGTATACCTTCAGGCTGAAAAGTAAGTTTTCCACCGGCTAGGCACTTGGCCGGTGCGGCATAACATAGGCCACCACCGCATGTTGCAGCCTCCTATCCATGCCTTCCAAGGAAAGCGGCGAGGGCAGAGAAGGAGGGGAGGTGCCACGGATCAACGACCGTGACAGAGGGTCAGACCACATGCAGAGATCGAGGGGAGGCGGCGGGCAGCGCCGACAGAGGCGGAGGAGGAGCGGAAGTGCCTGGACCGGCGACCGTGCCAGAGGGGCGGACCACACGTAGAGATTGCTCTTCATAGGGATGCACTCTATACTATGGACAGGGGAGAAGATTGGTCCTTATTTAGGGGGGAGAGGAAATGGAAAGGTTGGTGGGGGCAGGACGATTGGGCTTTCTTTCCTGTTTGTGAATCGATACCATTGGGCTTATGTGGTAGTTTTTTAAAAGAGAAAATAATTGATGATGTGGCACCTAGCTGAGGTGGATAGGCTACATGTCTAGAGAAATAGGATAGTGGGGATGAACTATTTAGGTATTATAGATACACTGTCAAAGATGCTCATTAACTACACGCAACTTTGGAATTCGTGAAAAAGGTTTGGGAAAGCATGGAGCAGGCCTCCGCAAAAAAAATCGGGTAGCCAGCCAAACAGTGAATTTAATAAACAATGATTCAGATTGGAGTGGCCGGTAGAGCAGAGACAATGGGTAGCTCTAATGCTCGATCAGCTCTATAAATGCCAGGATGCAGGGCCGATCCGAAATCTAGTTCCTTTGATCCCTCTCCTTTAGAGCAATTCCAACGAGGCAGCCCATTTCGTCCGCGGGCGTCAAACATGGAAAGAAAGTCGGCCCAACGCGCCGACTCAAACGGACGCATGTCCACTTTTCGTCTGCCTGTCGACCCATTTCCAGCCCATTTTTGAGCCGGATTTGCGTCGGCGCGGACACGAGACGGACGCGCGCGTGCTCGCCTTCTCCTCCACCATTTCCCTCCATTTCCCCCCAAAAACCCTTCCGCCCACGCACGCTCCCGCCTTCCGCCATGGACGAGGACTGATACTTCTCCAACGTATCTACTTTTCCAAACACTTTTGCCCTTGTTTTGGACTCTAACTTGCATGATTTGAATGAAACTAACCCGGACTAACGTTGTTTTCAGCAGGACTGCCATGATGTTGTTTTATGTGTAGAAAAGAAAAGTTCCCGGAATGTCCTAAAAATCCACGGAGGCACTTTTTGGAAAATATAAAAAATACTGGCGAAAGAATAAAGACCAAGGGGCCCACACTCTGTCCACGAGGGTGGGGGGCGCGCCCCCCTATCTCAAGGGCCCCCTGGACCTCCACCGACCTCAACTCCAACTCCATATATTCACGTTCGGGGAGAAAAAATCAGAGAGAAAGTTTCATCGCGTGTTATGATACGGAGCCGCCGCCAAGCCCTAATCTCTCTCGGGAGGGCTGATGTGGAGTCCGTTCGGGGCTCCGGAGAGGGGGATTCATCACCGTCGTCATCATCCCATCCTCCATCACCAATTTCATGATGCTCACCGCCGTGCGTGAGTAATTCCATCGTAGGCTTGCTGGACGGTGATGGGTTGGATGAGATTTACCATGTAATCTAGTTAGTTTTGTTAGGGTTTGATCCCTAGTATCCACTATGTTCTGAAATTGATGTTGCTACGACTTTGCTATGCTTAATGCTTGTCACTAGGGCCCGAGTGCCATGATTTCAGATCTGAACCTATTATGTTTTCATGAATATATGTGTGTTCTTGATCCTATCTTGCAAGTCTATAGTCACCTATTATGTGTTATGATCCGACAACCCCGAAGTGACAATAATCGGGATACTTCTCGGTGATGACCGTAGTTTGAGGAGTTCATGTATTCACTATGTGCTAATGCTTTGTTCCGGTTCTCTATTAAAAGGAGGCCTTAATATCCCTTAGTTTTCGTAAGGACCCCACTGCCACGGGAGGGTAGGACAAAAGATGTCATGCAAGTTCTTTTTCATAAGCACGTATAACTATTTACGGAATACATGCCTACATTACATTGATGAACTGGAGCTAGTTCTGTGTCACCCTATGTTATAGCTATTACATGAGGAATCGCATCCGACATAATTATCCATCACTGATCCATTGTCTACGAGCTTTTCACATATTGTTCTTCGCTTATTTACTTTTCTGTTGCTGGTGTTACAACTACTACAAAAACCCCAAAACAATTATCTTTACTTTTGCTACCGTTACCTTTATTATCATACTACTTTGCTACTAAATACTTTGCTGCAGATACTAAGTTATCCAGGTGTGGTTGAATTGACAACTCAACTGCTAATACTCAAGAATATTCTTTGGCTCCCCTTGTGTTGAATCAATAAATTTGGGTTGAATACTTTACCCTCGAAAGCTGTTACGATCCCCTACACTTGTGGGTTATCAAGAGTAATTTCTGGCGCCGTTGCCAGGGAGCATAGCTCTATTCTATGACTCACTTGGGATTTATATCTGTTGATCACTATGAAGAACTTGAAAGACGACAGAACCAAGATTTTGCCCTCAACTACGAGGGGAGGTAAGGAACTGCCATCTAGCTTTGCACTAGATTCTCCTTCCGTTATTTGTAAGCTTGCGACACCTAAACCTGTTACTGCTATGAACTTTGATATGTCGCATGTTATTGATAATGCCACTTCTGCTATGCATGATACTTATGATGAAACTACTTCTGTGTGTGATACTACTTTGCCATTAGGTGAATTTCTTGATGAACAACTTGCTAGAGTTAGGGGGAATGGAATTATTGAAGATGCTATTATTGATGATAGTGATGATGAAAATTCTCCCAATGATTATGAATTGTCTGTTGTTCCTGAGGGTTATGTTATGAATGAAGAAGCTGCTAGAGCCATCTTTGCTTGCAATGATAGATATGATCTTAAGAGATTATTAGCTAAATGGAAGCAGTAGTCTCTTAATGCTAGAATGAAACCCGACCCTGCTTTTGCCACTTCACTATCTGTGTTACTGATAAGGATTATGAATTCTCTGTTGATCCTGAGATTATTACTTTAGTTGAATCTGATCCTTTTTATGGCCTTGAATCCGAAACTGTTGTGGCACATCTTACGAAGTTGAATGATATAGCTACCGTGTTTACTCATGACGATAAATCTCGCTATTATTATATCCTTAAGATATTTCCGTTCTCATTAAAGGGTATTGCTAAGACTTGGTATAATTCTCTTGCTCCTGGTTGTGTGCGTAGTCCCCAGGATATGATTTATTACTTCTCTGCTAAATATTTCCTTGCTCATAAGAAACAAGCTGCCTTGCGGGAAATATATAATTTTGTGCAAATCAAAGAAGAGAGTCTCCCACAAGCTTGGTGGAGGCTTCTCCGGTTACTTAATGCTTTGCCTGATCATCCTCTCAAGAAAAATGAAATACTTGATATCTTTTATAATGGACTAACCTATGCTTCCAAGGACTACTTGGATAGTTGTGTTGGTTGTGTTTTCAGGGAAAGAACAGTCGACGAAGCTCAATTGCTATTGAATAATATGTTGACTAATGAAAATAATTGGACTCTTCCTGAGCCAATTCCTGAACCAATTGAGCCAACTCCTGAGCCTATTCCTAAACCCACTCCGAAGAAGAGAGGTGTTTTATTTCTCAGTCCTGAAGATATGCAAGAGGCAAAGAAATCAATGAAAGAAAAAGGTATAAAAGCTGAAGATGTTAAGAATTTACTGATACGTCTCCAACATATCTACTTTTCCAAACACTTTTTCCCTTGTTTTGGACTCTAACTTGCATGATTTGAATGAAACTAACCCGGACTGACGCTGTTTTCAGCAGAACTACCATGATGTTGTTTTATATGTAGAAAAGAAAAGTTCTCGGAATGTCCTGGAAATCCACGGAGGCACTTTTTGGAATTAATAAGAATTTTTGGTGAAAGAATCAATGCCAGGGGGCCGACGGCCTATCCACGAGACAGGGGGCGCCCCCCTAGGGCGCGGCCTCCTATCTCGTGGGCCCCCTAGACCTCCTCCGACCTCAACTCCAACTCCATATATTCCGTCTCGGGGAGAAAAAAATCAGAGAGAAAGTTTCATCGCGTTTTACGACACGGAGCCGCCGCCAAGCCCTAATCTCTCTCGGGAGGGCTGATCTGGAGTCCGTTCGGGGCTCCGGAGAGGGGAATTCATCACCGTCGTCATCATCAACCATTCTCCATCACCAATTTCATGATGCTCACCGCCGTGCGTGAGTAATTCCATCGTAGGCTTGCTGGACGATGATGGGTTGGATGAGATTTACCATGTAATCAAGTTAGTTTTGTTAGGGTTTGATCCCTAGTATCCACTATGTTGTGAGATTGATGTTGCCATGACTTTGCTATGCTTAATGCTTGTCACCAGGGCCCGAGTGCCATGATTTCAGATCTGAACCTATTATGTTTTCATGAATATAGGTGTGTTCTTGATCCTATCTTGCAAGTCTATAGTCACCTATTATGTGTTATGATCCGACAACCCCGAAGTGACAATTATTGGGATACTTCTCGGTGATGACCGTAGTTTGAAGAGTTCATGTATTCACTATGTGCTAATGCTTTGTTCCGGTTCTCTATTAAAAGGAGGCCTTAATATCCCTTAGTTTCCGTAAGGACCCCGCTTCAACGGGAGGGTAGGACAAAAGATGTCATGCAAGTTCTTTTCCATAAGCACGTGTGCCTATTTACGGAATACATGCCTACATTACATTGATGAATTGGAGCTAGTTCTATATCACCCTATGTTATAACTATTGCATGAGGAATCGCATCGGGCATAATTATCCATCACTGATCCATTGCCTACGAGCTTTTCATATATTGTTCTTCGCTTATTTACTTTTTTGTTGCTACTGTTACAACTATTACAAAAACCCAAAAACATTTATCTTTACTTTTGCTACCGCTACTATTATTATCATACCACTTTTTGCTACTAAATACTTTGCTGCAGATACTAAGTTATCCAGGTGTGGTTGAATTGACAACTCAACTGCTAATACTCAAGAATATTCTTTGGCTCCCCTTGTGTCGACTCAATAAATTTGGGTTGAATACTCTACCCTCGAAAGCTGTTGTGATCCCCTATACTTGTGGGTTATCAAGACTAATTTCTGGTGCCGTTGCCGGGGAGCATAGCTCTATTCTCTGAGTCACTTGGGATTTATATCTGTTGATCACTATGAAGAACTTGAAAGACGGTCGAACTACTATTTTGCCCTCAACTACGAGGGGTGGTAAGGAACTGCCATCTAGCTCTGCACTAGATTCTCCTTCCATTATTAGTAGGCTTGCGACACCTAAACCTGCTACTGCTATGAATTCTGATATGTCGCATGTTAGTGATGATGCCACTTCTGCTATGCATGATGAAACTACTTCTGTGCTTGATACTACTTTGCCATTAGGTGAATTTCTAGATGAACAACTTGCTAGAGTTAGGGGGAATGAAAATATTGAAGAACCTATTATTGATGATAGTGATGATGAAGGTTCCCCCAATGATTATGTATTACCTGTTGTTCCTAAGGGTTATGTTATGAATGAAGCAGCTGCTATGGAATTTCTTGCTTGCAATGATAGAAATGATCTTAAGAAATTATTAGCTAAATGGAAGTAGTAGTCTCTTAATGCTAGAATGAAACCTGACCCTGCTTTTGCTACTTCACCTATCTATGTTACTGATAAGGATTATGAATTCTCTGTAGATCCTGATATTATTACTTTAGTTGAATCTGGTCCTTTTTATGGCCTTGAATCTGAAACTGTTGTGGCACATCTTACCAAGTTGAATGATATAGCCACCCTGTTTACTCATGATGAGAAGTCTCGCTATTTATATATCCTTAAGATATTTTTGTTCTCATTAAAGGGTGATGCTAAGACTTGGTATAATTCTCTTGCTCCTGGTTGTGTGCGTAGTCCCCAGGATATGATTTATTACTTCTCTGCTAAATATTTCCCTGCTCATAAGAAACAAGCTGCCTTGTGGGAAATATATAATTTTGTGCAAATTAAAGAAGAGAGTCTCCCACAAGCTTGGGGGAGGCTTCTCTGGTTACTTAATGCTTTGCCTGATCATCCTCTTAAGAAAAATGAAATACTTGATATCTTTTATAATGGACTAACCGATGCTTCCAAGGACTACTTGGATAGTTGTGCTGGTTGTGTTTTCAGGGAAAGAACAGTCGACGAAGCTGAAATACTATTGAATAATATGTTGACTAATAAAAATAAATGGACTCTTCCTGAGCCAATTCCTGAGGCAATTCTTGAACCAATGGAGCCAACTCCTGAGCCTATTCCTAAACCCACTCCGAAGAAGAGAGGTGTTTTATTTCTCAGTCCTGAAGATATGCAAGAGGCAAAGAAATCAATGAAAGAAAAAGGTATTAAAGCTGAAGATGTTAAGAATTTATCACCTATTGAAGAAATACATGGTCTTAATATACCGCCTGAAGAACCACATTGTCTTGATAACCCGACACATGTAGTAAAGGTAAATTCTCTCTATAGATATGATAAAGTTGGAATACCCTCTACTAAATTTCATAGCCCATGCTTAGATGAATTTGATGACTTTATGGCTAGACAAGAGAGTTTTAATGCTTATGTTGGTAGAGAGTTAAAGAATAATGCTTTCGAGATAGGACGCATAGGTGATAATCTGGCTAGAGTTAAAGATGAACTTCACCGCATTAGAAAATATGCTTCTATGGTTGCTACTCAAGCTGAGCAAGTACTTAAAGCTCAAAATGATTTTCTTGAGGAATTGAATAATAAAAATGACTTTGCGGTTAGAGTGGCTACTAGAACTGGTAGAATGACATAGGAACCTTTGTATCCTGAAGGCCACCCTAAGAGAATCGAGCAAGATTCTCAAAGAACTAATTTAGAGGCACCTAGTTCTTCTAAAAAGAAGAAAAAGAAAGACGATAGAACTTTGCATGCTTCTAATGAACCTACTGTAGACACACCTGAGAATCCCAATGATATTTCTATTTCTGATGCTGAAACACAATCAGGTGATGAACATGAACCTAGTGATAATATTAATGATAATGTTCATGTAGATGCTCAACCTAGCAAAAACAATGATTTAGAGATTGAACCTGCTGTTGATCTTGATAACCCACAATCAGAGAATCAATGTTACGACAAGCGAGATTTTGTTGCTAGGAAGCACGGCAAAGAAAGAGAACCAGGGGTTCAGAAACCCATGCACTTTCCTCCTAAACCATCCAAGTCAAAGGATGATGAGGATTTTGAGCGCTTTGTTGAAATGATTAGACCTATTTTCTTACGTATGCACTTAACTGATATGCTTAAAGTAAATCCTTATGCTAAGTATATGAAGGATATCATCACAAATAAAACAAAGATACCGGAAGCTGAAATTTCCACCATGCTTGCTAATTACACTTTTAAGGGTGGAATACCAAAGAAACTTGGAGATCCGGGTGTGCCAAATATACCATGCTCCATTAAAAGAAATTATGTTAGAACCACTTTATGTGATCTTGGAGCCGGTGTTAGTGTTATGCCTCTCTCTTTATATCGTAGACTTGAAATGAATAAGTTGACACCTACTGAAATATCTTTGCAAATGGCTGATAAATCAACTGCTATACCTGTTGGTGTTTGTGAGGATGTGCCTGTTGTGGTTGCAAATGTCACTATATTAACGGACTTTGTTATTCTTGATATTCCTGAGGACGATAGTATGTCTATTATCCTTGGTAGACCTTTTCTTAATACTTCAGGGGCTGTTATTGATTGCAACAAAGGTAATGTCACTTTTCATGTTAATGGTAATGAGCATACGGTACACTTTCCGAGGAAACAATCTCAAGTTCATAGCATCAATTCTATTGAAAAAGTTCCAACTATCATTTTTGGAGGCTTTGAATTTCCTCTTCCTACTGTCAAGAAAAAGTATGATATTCTTATTGTTGGGGATTTTCATATCCCCGTTGAGGTAACTTAGTGTTATTCGAAATTTCTCAGGTTCCGTGTTATTCGGAATGAGTTTGTTAACAAGACTTGATCAACCTTGTTAGTGGGTTCATTTTGATGATCACAAGATGGATGAAACTAGAAGGCACAACCTTCTGTACCCTCTTTTTACTTTCTGTTATTTAGATTAAATAAAGCAAAAATAGCATTATATGTCTGTTTTCTAAATTATCTGTGCATTAAAAAATAGTCCGAAAATAAAAGTGCTCCAAATGCCCTGCAAATTTAGTATGATTTTTTCTGGAATATTTGAGGATTTTAGGCAGCGAAAACACTGCAGGAGGGGCAAGCACCAGGCCACAAGAGAGGAGGGTGCCCCCTCCCCCCGTAGGGCGCGCCCCTGTCTCATGGGCCCTTGGTGGCTCCCCTCCACTTATGCCAGCACCCACACACTTCATCTTCTACCCCAAAAAATCTCCATCCAGCTCAAGCACGAGTTCTAGCTCGTTTGGCTGCGATTTTCGATCTCTTAGCTCAAAGCTCCATTCACAAAACTGCTTTGAGAGATTGTTGCTTGGTATGTGACTCCTCCATTGGTCCAATTAGTTTTTGTTCTAGTGCTTTATTCATTGCAAATTTTTGCTGCATAGGTGACCATGTTCTTGAGCTTGCATGTTAAATTTTTGAGGTCCCAAGTAATTCCAATGCATGATATAGGCTCTAGGCACTTGTAGGAGTAGTTGCTATCAATCCTGTTTAGTTTTATTCACTTTTATTTTGAAGTTACTAAAATTTCAGAAATTTTCATAAAAGAATTATGCTTAGAAGAATGTACCAAGGTGGTTCCTCGGCAAAGAAAGGGCCAAGGATTGCTATACGTGAACAAGATGTTAATTTGCCAAGGGACACAAATGTACGGGCTTGTGAGTGTCCATCCGATGATTTTATGGTGGAAGCAGGCTTCAAGGAGGAATTTAACGCGTATGTGCGTAATGCCGAGCTGGAGGACTTCTTACAAGATCAGTGTCCTCAATATTATCAATTGATCGATTCCTTTGTGCGGAGGTTCGAATATATTTCTGCGCGTAATTCTCCTAGTGTCATGTTTGATATTTATGATACATCTTATACCATGGATTTAGAGGATCTCACAACTGCTTGCAAACTCCCTCAGTGGGGTAATATCAATGATCCTCACAAATCTGAATTTAGAGATTTTCTTGCTAGTATTACTGTGGGAGAATCTAGGGACGTAGCACAAGCTACCATAGGGAGCATTCATTTTCCTGCTATACATTATTTTGCTCTATTTATTGGTAGATGCATTAACGGTAAGGACGAGGTATGTCACATGTGTGCCCCTGATCTTTGTGTCCTCAAGAGTGTTGTGTCAAGTTATAAAGGTTATAACTTGGGGGCAATAGTTGCACGTAGGTTGCAGAATAATAGTAGAAGGGGAGATTTCTTTGGAGGAATTTATGCAAGCCGTGTGGCTAATTTTCTTAATATAGCTCCACGAGAGGGGGATATGATTGTACGTCCTGTTTATTTGGATATAGAAGCTATGTTTGATCATAATTTTCTTGAGAGGAATGAACAATTCCTCCATTATCGACTAATCTATGACAGACGCAACGTTGTCCCTGTTACTCTTCCTGCTCCCTACCTTTTTGATTATCAGGCAAAAGGAAGATATGTTGTCACCAGGGAAGAAGCAACTGAATATGAGAGGGGAATGGAGGCAGCTCGCCAACACACTGCTGCTCAGGAGGCGGTCGCCTCTGCATCTCAGTACTACCCCAGTTTCACTTATGGATATCAGCCAGACGGTCATTGGTATTAAACCAACTTAGGCCAAAAGCCTAAGCTTGGGGGAGTAAGTATTTCTCACCGACTTTACATTCATGTTCACACACTAGTCGTCGGTGCTCATACTCTTTCATTGTATTATCCATGCTAGTTTAAATTACTTTTTTCTAGTTTTGTTCTTGTGTGTTTGATAAACCTTAAGAAAAACCAAAAAAATAGTTAGTTCAATTTCTATGTTCGTAGTAGAAATTAAAATGAAAACCCAAAAAGATTTCTAGTTTCTTCTTCTTGTTGGGAGCTTTCCCGTGTAAATAGTTTTATTTTATTTTCTTTCCTTTGGGGGTCGAGAAGACCATATTGAAAATGCTTAGTGGCTCTTATATGCATGATTGTCTATTTAACTTAGAGCCCATATTACTATGTCTTCTCTCTTGAGTTGAATGCTTGCAGATTCCAGCTTAGTCCAATGCACATGCACTCTTATTATTATACACATCGTTCGGTCGTGCAAGTGAAAGGCAATAATGACGATATATGATGGACTTATTGGGATGAGAAAAGCTGGTATGAACTCGACCTCTCTTGTTTTTGTAAATATGATGATTCATCGTTCCTGAGTCAGCTATTATGAAGTAAACATATTTGCAATGACATTTAGAGATCATAGTTGCTTGTGCCATGCTTGATTAGCTATGAGTTATAATGGTTTACCTTGCGTGCCAACATGCTATTAGAATGATTATGATGTGGTATGATGGGATGGTATCCTCCTTTGAATGTATTGAGTGACTCGACTTGGCACATGTTCATGCATGTAGTTGAATCAAATCAACATAGCCTTCACGATATTTATGTTCATGGTGGATTATATCCTACTCATGCTTGTATTCGGTGTGAATTAATTTTAATGCATGCTTACGACTGTTGTTGCTCTCTCAGTTGGTCGCTTCCCAGTCTCTTGCTAGCCTTCACCTGTACTAAGCGGGAATACTGCTTGTGCATCCAAACTCCTTAAACCCCAAAGTTGTTCCATATGAGTCCAGTATACCTACCTATATGCAGTATTTATCTGCCGTTCCAAGTAAATTTGTATGTGCCAAACTCTAAACCTTCAAATGAAATTCTGTTTTGTATGCTCGAGCAGCTCATGTTACAACTAGGGCTGCCTATATGTTCCATGCTAGGTGGGTTATTCTCACGAGGAGTGGACTCCGCTCCTCATTCATGAGAAAGGGTCGGTAACCGGGATGCCCAGTCCCATGATCCAAAAAGATCAAAGCAAATCAAAATAATTAAACAAAACTCCCCCAGGGTGTTGTATGTTGGAGGCACTCGTTGTTTCGAGCAAGCCATGGATTGATGCTTGTTGGTGGTTGGGGGAGTATAAACCTTTACCATTCTGTTTGGGAACTGCCTATAATGCATGTAGTATGGAAGATACAACCATCTCATAGTTGTTGTGTTGACAGTGAAAGTATGCCGCTAAAAATGTTATTCAATCTCTATTTTAAAATCGAGCTCTCGCACCTATACAAATCCCTGCTTCCCTCTGCAAAGGGCCTATCTATTTACTTTTATGTTGAATCATCATCCCTCTTATTAAAAGCACCCGCTGGAGAGCACACTGTCATTTGCATTCATTATTATTGGTATATATTGGATATGACTTGACTGGATCTCTTTTACCATGAATTACAATGTTTAGTCTGTCCTTGATCTTTAAAGGTGCTCTCCATTTATGTTTTGCGGTCTCAGAAAGGGCTAGCGAGATACCATTTTGTTATATCATGTTATGATTATTTTGAGAAAGTGTTGTCATCCGAGTTTTATTATTATGGCTCGCTAGCTGATTATGCTATTGATATGAGTAATTGTGAGACCTATGTGTCATTGTGAGTATGGTTAGTTCATAATATTTGTTGAAACTTGAATGCTGGCTTTTCATGTTTACAACAACAAGAGCAAACAGAGTTTGTAGAAGTTTTTCTTTATCACTTTCAATTTATCAACTGAATTTCTTGAGGACAAGCAAAGGTTTAAGCTTAGGAGAGTTGATACGTCTCCAACGTATCTACTTTTCCAAACACTTTTGCCCTTGTTTTGGACTCTAACTTGCATGATTTGAATGAAACTAACCCGGACTAATGCTGTTTCAGCAGAACTACCATGATGTTGTTTTATGTGTAGAAAAGAAAAGTTCTCGGAATGTCCTGGAAATCCACGGAGGCACCTTTTGGAATTAATAAGAATTTTTGGCAAAAGAATCAATGCCAGGGGGCCCACGACCTATCCACAAGATAGGGGGCGCGCCCCCCCTAGGGCGCGGCCTCCTATCTCGTGGCCCCCCTGGACCTCCTCCAACGTCGACTCCAACTCCATATATTCCGTCTCGGGGAGAAAAAAATAAGAGAGAAAGTTTCATCGCGTTTTACGACACGGAGCTGCTGCCAAGCCCTAATCTCTCTCGGGAGGGCTAATCTGGAGTCCGTTCGGGGCTCCGGAGAGGGGGATTCGTCACCGTCGTCATCATCAACCATCCTCCATCACCAATTTCATGGTGCTCATCGCCGTGCGTGAGTAATTCCATCGTAGGCTTGCTGGACGGTGATGGGTTGGATGAGATTTACCATGTAATCAAGTTAGTTTTGTTAGGGTTTGATCCCTAGTATCCACTATGTTTTGAGATTGATGTTGCTATGACTTTGCTATGCTTAATGCTTGTCACTAGGGCCCGAGTGCCATGATTTCAGATCTGAACCTATTGTGTTTTCATGAATATATGTGTGTTCTTGATCCTATCTTGCAAGTCTGTAGTCACCAATTATGTGTTATGACCCGACAACCCCGAAGTGACAATAATCGGGATACTTCTCGGTGATGACCGTAGTTTGAGGAGTTCATGTATTCACTATGTGATAATGCTTTGTTCCGGTTCTCTATTAAAAGGAGGCCTTAATATCCCTTAGTTTCCGTAAGGACCCCGCTTCAACGGGAGGGTAGGACAAAAGATGTCATGCAAGTTCTTTTCCATAAGCACGTGTGACTATTTACAATACATGCCTACATTACATTGATGACTTGGAGCTAGTTCTATATCACCCTATGTTATAAATATTGCATGAGGAAGCGCATCCAGCATAATTATCCATCACTAATCCTTTGCCTACGAGCTTTTCATATATTGTTCTTCGCTTATTTACTTTTCCGTTGCTACTGTTACAACTATTATAAAAACCCAAAAACATTTATCTTTACTTTTGATACCGCTACTATTATTATCATACCACTTTTTGCTACTAATTACTTTGCTGCAGATACTAAGTTATCCAGGTGTGGTTGAATTGACAACTCAACTGCTAATACTCAAGAATATTCTTTGGATCCCCTTGTGTTGAATCAATAAATTTGGGTTGAATACTCTACCCTCAAAAGCTGTTGCGATCCCCTATACTTGTGGGTTACCATTTACCTCCTATTGAAGAAATACATGGTCTTAATGTACTGCCTATTGAAGAACCACGTTGTCTTGATAACCCGACACAGGTAGTAATGGTAAATTCTCTCTGTTGATATGATAACGTTGAAATCCCCTCTACTAAATTTCATAGCCCATTCTTAGATGAATTTGATGACTTTATGGCTAGACAAGAAAGTTTTAATGCTTATGTTGGTAGAAAGTTAAAGAATAATGCTTTCGAGATAGGACGCGTGAGCGATAATATGGCTAGAGTTAAAGGAGAACTCAAACTCATTAGCAAATATGCTTCTATGGTTGCTACTCAAGCTGAGCAAGTACTTAAAGCTCAAAATGATTTGCTTGATGAATTAAATAATAAAAATGACTTTGCTGTTAGAGTGGCTACTAGAACTGGTAGAATGACTCAGGAACCTTTGTATCCTGAAGGCCACCCTAAGAGAATTGAGCAAGATTCTCAGAGAAATAATTTAGAGGCACCTAGTTCTTTTAAAAAGAAGAAAAAGGAAAACAATAGGACTTTGCATGCTTCTAGTGAACCTACTGTAGACACACCTGAGAATTCCAATGATATTTCTATCTCTGATGCTAAACACAATCAGGTGATGAACGTGAACCTAGTGATAATGTTAATGATAATGTTCATGTTGATGTTCAACCTAGCAAAAACAATGATGTAGAGATTGAATCTGCTGTTGATCTTGATAACCCACAATCAAAGAATCAACGTTATAATAAGAGAGATTTTGTTGCTAGGAAGCACGTTAGAGAAAGAGTACCATGGGTTCAGAAACCCATGCCCTTTCCTCCTAAACCATCCAAGACAAAGGATGATGAGGATTTTGAGCGCTTTCCTGAAATGATTAGACCTATTTTCTTATGTATGCATTTAACTGATATGCTCAAAGTAAATCCTTATGCTAAGTATATGAAGGATATCATCACAAATAAAAGAAAGATACCAGAAGCTGAAATTTCCACCATGCTTGCTAATTACACTTTTAAGGGTGGAATACCAAAGAAACTTGGAGATCCGGGTGTACCAACTATACCATGCTCCATTAAAAGAAATTATGTTAGAACTGCTTTATGTGATCTTGGAGCCGGTGTTAGTGTTATGCCTCTCTCTTTATATCGTAGACTTGAATTGAACAAGTTGACACCTACTGACATATCTTTGCAAATGGTTGATAAATCAACTGCTATACCTGTTGGTATTTGTGAGGATGTGCCTGTTGTGGTTGCAAATGTCACTATCTTAACGGACTTTGTTATTCTTGATATTCCTGAGGACGATAGTATGTCGATTATCCTCGGTAGACCCTTTTTGAATACTGCAGGGGCTGTTATTGATTGCAACAAAGGCAATGTCACTTTTCACGTTAATGGTAATGAGCATACGGTACACTTTCCGAGGAAACAATCTCAAGTTCATAGCATCAATTCTATTGGAAAAATTCCAACTATTATTATTGGAGGTTTTGAATTTCCTCTCCCTACTGTCAAGAAAAAGTATGATATTCTTATTGTTGGGGATTTTCATATCCCCGTTGAGGTAACTTAGTGTTATTCGAAATGAGTTTGTTAACAAGACTTGATCAACCTTGTTAGTGGATTCATTTTGATGATCATGAGATGGATGAAACTAGAAGGCACAACCTTCTATACCCTCTTTTTACTTTATGTTATTTAGAATAAATAAAGCAAAAAAGGTATTATCCATCTGTTTTCTGAATTATCCATGCATTAAAAAATATATCCCAAAAATAAAAGTGCTCCAAATGCCCTGCAAATTTAGTATGATTTTTATGGAATATTTGAGGATTTTAGGCACTGAAATCACTGCAGGAGGGGCAAGCACCAGGCCATGAGAGTGGAGGGCGCGACCACCCCACTTGGGCGCGGCCCCTTGTCTCGTGGGCCCCTGGTGGCCCCCCTCCACTTATGCCAGCACCCACACACTTCATCTTCTACCCAAAAAAATCTCCATCCAGCTCAAGCACGAGTTCTAGCTCATTTTGCTGCGATTTTCGATCTCCTTGCTCAAAGCTCCATTCACAAAACTGCTTTGGGAGATTGTTGCTTGGTATGTGACTCCTCCATTGGTCCAATTAGTTTTTGTTCTAGTGCTTTATTCATTGCAAAATTTTGCTGCATAGGTGACCATGTTCTTGAGCTTGCATGTTAAATTTATGAGGTCCCAAGCAATTCTAATGCATGATATAGGCTCTAGGCCTTTGTAGGAGTAGTTGCTATCAACCTTGTTTAGTTTCATTCACTTTTATTTTGAAGTTACTAAAATTTCAGAAATTTTTCAGAAAAAGAATTATGTCTAGGAGAATGTACCAAGGTGGTTCCTCGGTGAAGAAAGGGCCCAGGATTGCTATACGTGAGCAAGATGTTGAATTGCCGAAGGACGCGGATGTATGAGCTTGTGAGTGGCCATCCAATAATTTTATGGTCGAAGCAGGCTTTAAGGAGTAATTTGACGCGTTTGTGCGTAATGCTGATCTGGAGGACTTCTTACAAGATAAATGTCCTCAGTACTATCAATTGACTGATTCCTTTGTGCGAAGGTTTAAATATAACTGTACGCGTGATTCTCCTAGTGTCCTATTTGATATTTATGATACATCTTATACCATGGACTTAGAGGATTTTACAACTGCTTGCAAACTTCTGCAGTGGGGTAATATTAATGATCCCCACAAATCTGAATTTTGAGATTTCCTAGCTAGTATTACTGTGGGAGAATCCAGGGACATAACACAAGCTACCATAGGGAGCATTCATTTTCCTACTATACATTATTTTGCTCTCTTCATTTGTAGATGCATTAACGGTAAAGACGAAGCATGTCATATGTGTGTCCCTGATCTTTGTGTCCTCAAGAGTGCTGTGTTAGGTTATAACTTGGGGGCAATAGTTGCACGTAGGTATCAGAATAATATTAGGAAGGGAAATTTATTTGGAGGAATTTATGCGACCCGTATGGCTAATTATCTTGGTATAGCCCCACGAGAGGGGGATATGATGATACCTCCTACTTATTTAGATTATGACGCTATGGTCAATCATCAATTTCTTAGGAGGAATGAACAATTCCTCCAATATCGACTAATCTATGACAGACGCAACGTCATCCATGTTACTTTACTGCTCCCCACCTTTTTGATTATCCGGCGAAAGAAAGATATGTTGTCACCATGGAGGAAGCAGCTGAACACGAGGGGAGAGCGAAGGCAGCTTGCCAACACGCCGCAGCTCAGGAGGCGGTTGCCGCTGCATCTCAGTACGACCCCAACTACAACTATGGATATCAGCCAGGCAGTCCTTGGTATTAGACCAACTCAGGCCAAAAGCCTAAACTTGGGGGAGTACGTATTTCTCACCGACTTTACATTCATGTTCACACACTAGTCGTCGATGTTCATACTCTTTCATTGTATTATCCATGTTAGTTTAATTTTCTTTTTCGCTTTCTTCTTGTGTGTTTGTTAAACCTTAAGAAAAACCAAAAAAATTAGTTAGTTTAATTTCCATGCTTGTAGTAGAATTAAAATGAAAACCTAAAAAAGATTTCTAGTTCTTCTTCTTACTTGTTGGGAGCTTTCCCGTGTAAATAGTTTTATTTTCCTTTCTTTCCTTTGGTGGTCGAGGAGACCGTATTGCAAATGCTTAGTTGCTCTCATATGCATGATTGTTTATTTAACTTAGAGCCCATATTATCTTGTCTTTTCTTTTGAGTTGAATGCTTGTAGATTCCAGCTTAGTCCAATGCACGTGCACTCTTATTATTATACACATCGTTCGGTCATGCAAGTGAAAGGCAATAATGACGATATATGATGGACTTATTGGGATGACAAAAGCTGGTATGAACTCGACCTCTCTTGTTTTTGTAAATATGATGAGTTCATCGTTTCTGATTCAGCTTATTATGAAGTAAACATATTTGCAATGACATTTAGAGATTATAGTTGCTTGTGCCATGCTTGATTAGCTATGAGTTATAATGGTTTACCTTGCGTGCCAACATGCTATTAGAATGATTATGATGTGGTATGATGGGATGGTATCCTCCTTTGAATGAATTGAGTGACTCAACTTGGCACACGTTCACGCATGTAGTTGAAACAAATCAACATAGCCTTCATGATATTTATGTTCATGGTGGATTATATCCTACTCATGATTGTACTCAGTGTGAATTAATTTTAGTGCATGCTTACGACTGTTGTCGCTCTCTCAGTTGGTCGCTTCCCAGTCTTTTGCTAGCCTTCACCTGTACTAAGCGGGAATACTGCTTGTGCATCCAAACTCCTTAAACCCCCAAAGTTGTTCCATATGAGTCCACTATACCTTCCTATATGCGGTATTTACCTGCCGTTCCAAGTAAATTTGTATGTGCCAAACTCCAAACCTTCAAATGAAATTCTGTTTTGTATGCTCGAGCAGCTCATGTTACAACTAGGGCTGCCTATATCTTCCATGCTAGGTGGGTTATTCTCACGAGGAGTGGACTCCGCTCCTCATTCACGAGAAAGGGCCGGTAACTGGGATGCCCAGTCCCATGATCCAAAAATATCAAAGTAACTCAAAATGATTAAACAAAACTCCCCCAAGGCTGTTGTTAGTTGGAGGCACTCGTTGTTTCGAGCAAGCCATGGATTGATGCTTGTTGGTGGTTGGGTGTCACGCCCAAGATGCGACCCTATCCTAAAGGAACTCGAAGGTCCCACCAAGGATAGAAGCGCATCTTGAAGACGCTTTTTCAAGGGGGATATCATTACATCAACATTACATAATACATAGGGATACATACATAAGGCATACAATGCCACATGAATACAACATCATCTTACATAAGAGCACCATCCGACTACAGATGAAACACAAACAGAAACTCAAATGACATCCACCCTGCTAGCCCAGGCTGCTGACCTGGAACCTATCCCCTGATCAAAGAAGAAGTAGAAGAACTCCAAAACAAGCAAACATCGCTCTCGCATCATGATCATCGCGAAAATTGCACCTGCAACTGTTGTTGTAGTAATCTGTGAGCCACGAGGACTCAGCAATCCCATTACCATGGGTATCAAGACTAGCAAAGCTTGAAGGGTATGGAAAGGATAAGTGGTGAGGTTGCAGCAGCGACTAAGCATATATGGTGGCTAACATACGCAAATAAGAGCGAGAAGAGGAGCAACGGAACGGTCATGAAGCTAGCAATGATCAAGAAGTGATCCTGAACTTCTACTTATGCAAACATAACCCAAAACCGTGTTCACTTCCCGAACTCCGCCGAAAAGAGACCATCACGGCTACACACACGGTTGATGCATTTTAATTAAGTCAAGTGTCAAGTTATCTACAACCGGATATTAACAAATTCCCATTTTCCACATAACCGCGGGCACGGCTCTCGAAAGTTTATACCCTGCAGGGGTGTCCCAACTTAGCCCATGATAAGCTCTCGCGATCAACGAAGGATATTCCTTCTCCCAAGAAGACCCGATCAGTCTCGGAATCCCGGTTTACAAGACATTTCGACAATGGTAAAACAAGACCAGCAAAGCCGCCCGATGCGCCGACAATCTCGATAGGAGCTGCACATATCTCGTTCTTAGGGCAACACCGGATGAGACATCCTACGAGTAAAACCAGACCTCGAGTTTCCCCGAGGGGGCCCCGCAGTCTACTCGGTTCGAACCAACACTTAGAGAAGCACTGGCCTGGGGGGGGGGCTAAAATAAAGATGACCCTTGGGTTAATTACTCCCAAGGGAAAGGTATAGGTGGTAGGCAAATAGTAAAACCAATGTTGGGCCTTGCTGGAGGAGTTTTATTCAAGGCGAACTGTCAAGGGGGTCCCATAAATCACCCAACCGCGTTAGGGACGCAAAATCCGGGAACATAATACCAATATGACGGAAAGTAGGGCGGAAAGAGTGGAACAAAACACCAGGCATAAGGCCGAGCCTTCCACCCTTTACCAAGTATATAGATGCATTAATAATATAAGAGATATTGTGATATCCCAACATAATCATGTCCACCATGGAGCAACCTTCAACTTCACCTGCAACTAACAACGCTATAAGAGGGACTGAGCAAAGCAATAACTTAGCCAAGCAACGGTTTGCTAGGAAGGGTGAAAAAGGTTAGGGGCTGACATGGCAATTTGGGAGGCTTGAAGAGCAAATGATAGGAAGTGCAGCAAAGCGATAGAATGAAGCAACTAGCATAGAAATGATAGTAGTGAGATCCAGGGTAGCGGTCATCTTGCCTGAAATCCCGCTAGGAAGAAGAACGAGTCCATGAAGAAGATGAAGCCACGAAGACGAACCAAGCGTAGACGAACGAATCCTCACGATCGCAACGAAACGGGAACTATCGAGAAGAAGCACACAACATGGTAAACACACCACACATAAACATGACAAGATGCTCAACCAAGCATGATGCAAGACAATACTACATGAAGCTACTCATGGCAAGAGATGATGAAAACAAGAACAACACATCAAGGCAAGTTTAAATGAGACTGGAAACAACATAGAACTAATCCGGTAAGTCCACATATGCAAGTTTCGAAGTTGGTTCAGATCTGAACAAACATTATGTTCAAGTTGTTAAACAGCAAGTTAAGATGCATCAAGATGATCTACACGAAATTCTAGTCAAGTTACATATAAAGTTCAATTAGTTCGGAGCTACGGCCTAAAAGATATGAGCAAAACAAGTTAAACATGGCATTGATGCAAAATGCATACAAACATCAAGCAAACACCTCAAAACAAGGATGCAACATGATAATATAAAACTACATGCAATGCTAAGCAAGTTTCATATAGAGCACACTCAAAACGGAGCAACGGTTCAACACATACACTCTATACAAGTTCAAAGGACAAGCTGTCCAAAACAACAACTAGGCATCTAGCAAGCATCAAAACAATATACTACGACATCTCAACGTGAAAACAAAAGGCATGGGAATGAAGTACAGGTAAAGCATGACAAAACATGAGCACTGAGCTATCTCCAGAAAACACTATAACATGCTCAAAAGGACATGACAAGATTGCAAATAATAACAGTTTACAGACTTGGCAGAAATAACATCAGGTTGCAATGTTTAGAGCTATCAAACAACATGTTACAGGAACTTAACATGGCAAACAAAGGCATGGAATGCTAGTACTAAAGACAAAGAACAAAACTCCCTTACTGAACTTATTCCAAAGATCAACAGAAAAGATGATAGCATCCATGCAAACATGGCAAATGATATGACAGATTCAGACATGGCAGGAACAACAACAAGTAGGCATGTTGGTGAGCTTGTACAACTCACCACAGAGCAACACATGGCATGACAAGGTGACCAACGGTAAGATAACATATTTATGAAGCTAAGCATGGCAATAGCAAGTTCATAGGGTGCATGGATCACTAGAAAAGCTCATGGCAAAACTGAACTTAATGTTAACAGGCTGACAGCAACATTATTTAGCAACTTTGGAACATGATATGAACAATCTACAACAAGCTATAAATGCAACCAGGGGCATGGATGGATAGAGCATGACATGTATAATAGATCATCCTTAGTGAACATCTTTAGATTATGCATAGAATGACTTGTAGCAACAGGTTTACATAGCATCATGATATAACAGGTTCAACCTAGCAAAACAGTAATAGCAAGTACCCTACACGAGCTCGATGCACTCACTACAAGACTCACAAAAATACATGGATTTCACCACTATAAAGATGGCATGATGTAGCTCAAAACTCATGTAGACATCAAGCTCATAGGATGCACACACAAAATGCAATGAAAAAGACAAAACAGCAAGTTCTGTTAAACTACAGTAGACAACATCATATAGCACTCTTGCAACGATGATAAGGGCATCTAGATGAACTCAAACAAGCATGCCACAATGTAATGAAATTAAGAGCATCTCACAACAAACATTTTGATATATTATTCACGCAAAACGGAGCTATATGCATGAAGTTATGATGCGATGAACATGGCATAAAATGCAAAAAAATTACAGGACTTAGACGAAAAACGAGGGGGGAAAGTCAACCTCCGTTTTGGATCTGGATCTGGGGGCTTCGGGCTCGGATTTCGAGGACGCCGGAGTAGGAGGTCGCTGTGGCCGGAGTAGGTGCCGGCGGGGTCGAGGACGGCGGCGCACGACGCGGGAGACGCGCCGGCGAGGCGCGGGGCGACACCCGCGGGACGCGGCGGCGACCGGCGGCGGGGCTGCGGCGCTAGGGCGGCGGCGGCGGGTAGCCAGCCGGGCGGCGGCTCGGTGGCGGGGCCGAAGGGGAGGCCGGCGGGCGGCGAGGCGAGGGGCGCGAGGCGCGATGGGCTCGGGGGGCCCCGACCCGGGCCTGGCGGGCCGGCGGCACGCGCGGTGGCTGTAAGTGCATCTAGTGCCCCTTGGTGATTTTGGGTGTATTGAAGACTTATAGGTTGAGGGACTAATGTGTTTATGAGTGTACACAGGTCTATAAGTCTATGAGGAGTTTGATATTTACAGAGAAAGTCGACCCCTAAAAATGAATATCTTCGACTAAAGATTTTGGTATTCCTGAAGACTTTCATGAAGACTTTGAAAGTGAAGAAATTGGTGTGTCCGTGAAGACTTGATATTCATGCGAGGAATATGAAGCTTGAAGACTTTTGTTTTCATAGTTTTGTTTTTCTCTTTCTTGAGTCATAGGAAACACCGTACTGTTAAAGGGGGTCGAGGAAATACTAAGGAAAAATTTCCATGTGATGCTCAACTCAAAATCCTACACCTACCAATCCCTTCGAGTGAAGCCATTGGAAATCTCAATATAGTTCAGTCAATTTCTTAAGTGACAGAGACGAAGTTCTTCTGGTCGCTGAGGAATTTGTTCTGACTGAGGAGTTAGGAAACCGCCAGTGTGGATTGTCTACACAGTGAGGAACATGATAGCCCTGAGGAATTTGAGAGTCAAATTTCTGACCGTTGCTGTGCTACGCGCCAGCTGTCCCAAAATATCTTATCCACCTAACGGTCATATCATCATAGGGCATTTATGTCTTATCATGTTGGGCTGCTCCCTAGGCTATAAATAGCCCCCCCCTACAACCACTAGCTGGTTGGCTGCTCCGAGAGAAACTGACACTTGTCATTTGAGAACAACCCATCCTCCGAGGACTTTGAGCGAAAATCATCGAGTGAGGAAAAACCCAAACCCAAACACCTACAAACCCAAAGTGATTGAGCATCACTGAAGAGATTGATCCTGCGTGGATCCGACGCTTGTTACCTTTGAAGAATGTGCTTCTTCCAGACGGTTAGGCATCATGGTCTAGAGCATCCAAGAGGAATTGTGGATCGCCGAGTGACTGAAGTCTGTGAAGGTTTGGAAGGCGCCTGAAGACTTACCACGAGTGATTGGACGAGGTCTGTGTGATCTTAGTTCAAGGAGAATACGGTGAGGACTTGGTGTCCTGAGCTGCTTGCTCAGCGACTGGGTGTCCGGGACTGTGTGTCCTCGAGTTTAAATACTCAGCCGCTCCAACCAGACGTACAACCGAGACAGCAGTTGGAACTGGTCTACCAAATCATTGTCTTCACCAACCTTACTGGTTCTATTTCCTCAACTCTTTCATTTCCTCATTACTGTGTTGAGTGATTGTTATATCTGTGTTTGAAGACTTTGACTTTGACTGAAGACTTTCTCAATTTCCTCAGTTCAATTTCTTCAGTCTGTTTGTCTTCATCTTGTGTTATCCTGTGTTTACGCTTTCTGTACTCTGTGTTTGTCTTCATTTCATCATGATGACTATGTGTGTATTCTGTCATGCTTACTTCTGAGTACTTATTCCGCTGCAAGTAGTTCTTCGCTAAGGAATTTCCTCACCGGCAAATTCCTAAGTGAAGAATTCATAAAAATCGCCTATTCACCCCCCCTCTAGTCGATATAACGCACTTTCAATTGGTATCAGAGCAAGGTACTTCCTTGTTCTGTGCGATTTTGGTTTAACCACCTGGAGTTCTAGTTATGTCGACTACAGGATCGAGGAGCGTTTCATGTCCCATCTTTGACGGTCATGAGTATCCTCGATGGAAGGCCATGATGAAAAACCGGCTCATGGCTATGGATAGCAAACTGTGGACCGTCACCGAGATCAGTCTTACCGATCTATGCAAGATGGCTGAGGCTGATGACATTCGCAAGTACACTCTACTCAACCTCACAGCGAAGGATGTCATCTGCTCAAGTCTGTCCCGAAATCAGTTCAGGAACGTCATGCATCTCAATCACGCGAAGCTAATTTGGGACCGTCTCTCTAAGGTCTATGATGGACATCTAACTCGTCATGATCCTTGGTTTGAGGATTACAAGGAATCTCTCAAAGAGATGACATTCGAACCAGAATCATCATCGTCCAACCCCTGTCTTATGGCAAACAATGCTAAGGTAACCGAATGCTACCTATCCGAGTTCAGTGATGATGAATCTAGCGATGAATTTGGACCTAGCTATGTTAAACTTGATTCCCTTGCCACTAAACAACAAAGAGCTTTGGAAAAAGTTCAATACATGCTAAATAAGAGCGATGATATGTTGGGTGAAGAAATGGATCAGTCAAAAGCCTTGGCTGAAATTCTTCAGGGACTCCATTCCAAGTTTGATGATCTCCAAGGTCATCATAACGCTCTCTTATCTGATCATGAGAAGCTTTCTCTTGAACTTCTTCAAAGAAAGCAAGATCTTGAGAAGCTAAGAGTGAGTTATGAAGATCTTCAGAAGGAGCGCGATTCATTACTTGCTCAACAAATCAGCGCTACTCAGGAAGAATTTGACCCTCCATGCTTAAAGTGCATTGAACGTGAATCTGCTAATTCTTCACCTGAATGTTCAAATGCTTCAAATGTTACAAATTCTTCACCTGCCTCTGCTATCACTAATTCCTCATCTGAGGACATTGCTAGTATCACTGACGATGCAGGGCTGAAGGAATTGTATATGACAGGCATGTACAAAAGCCTCAAAGGGCATCAGACTCTTTGTGATGTGCTTAAGAAGCAGATCCTCAACAGGAACCCTAGGAAAGAGGGTATTGCCTTTGAGAGGAAACTCAATGCTGATGGAACATATTGGAAGCCTGAGCAGTACCCCAAAACCTCATGGGTTGCTGCAAAGGGACCTCCAGTTGATCCATCTAACTTATCTGGCTTTACATGTGAATCTCCTCATTCTTCTGATGAGTCATTTGACTCCAACTATAAATTGTTCAAAAATCAGAATGGTGAAGTATTTGCTAGATATGTTGGCACTAACTGCAGGAACGGTTCCCCTATGAAGAAAATCTGGGTTCCCAAAAGTTATGTTGAAAGTTTTCAGGTGAATGTCCTCATGACACCACCAGTGAAGAATAGGAACCCCAGATCAAACTCTTCATATGGACCAAATTCTTCATATGGATCCAAGTCCTCATACGGACAAAATTCCTCATGTAGATCAAATTCCTCAAATGGATCAAAGTCCTCATATGAACATCATCGTGCTAACCCTTCTATTTCGCAGGGTAGAGCTAAGGGCTATGAATATGCGCATTATTCTTCAAATCATTATGTTCATAAGTCCTCGAAAAATTTCTCTACTTATTCATATGCTTACCCTAACCCCTCTTATGTGAAGCGAAGTGTACTAGCTTCTATGCCACCTTTCTCATATGGTGCTCACAGAGTGATGAATTCTTTGCCACCCCTTCAGATGTGGGTGGTGAAGAAAAAGAACTAACTTCTTCCGCAGGGTCAGGTCTCCAGACGTGCTTTAACGTCTGAAGAATTTGCTGGGGGCCTGACAAAATGCCTGAAAGGACGCAGGCGAATCATGATGAAATGAACTTTCACTTCACACGTCCTCACACTGCTTATCTGTGCTATTGCTTGATGAAATTGAACTGATGAATTTGACGTCATATTCTTCACTGATGAAGTATATGAGTTCGTAAGATGCACTAATTCATCTGCAGGATGATCAGCCCAAAGCAAACGAGTGGGTCCTCGATAGTGGATGTACAAATCACATGACTGGTGACAAGAACCTATTGATGGATGCTCCCTTAACACCGTCACATCTGAAGCATATCATCTTCACTGACAAAGGCAAAAGTCGGGTATTGGGTCTAGGTAAGGTTGCGATCTCAAAGGATCGACACATGGACAAAGTCATGCTTGTCGAGTCCTTAGGATACAACCTCATGTCTGTCTCAATGCTTTGTGACCTCGATATGGTTGTTGTCTTTGGAAGATATTGTTGTGTTGTGATCATGGAAGCTGACCATTCCAAAGTCTTCGAAGGCTTTAGGAGAGGAGATCTGTATGTTGTTGATTTCTCTACAGGACCACAACCAGCCGTGTGCTTACTGGCAAAAGCTTCAGAAGGCTGGCTATGGCATCGACGACTTGGTCATGCAGGCATGAGAAATTTGCACACGCTTGCGAAGAAGAAGCATGTCATTGGCATTGAGAATGTCAAATTCCTCAAGGATCACTTGTGTGGTGCCTGTGAAGCTGGAAAAATGACCAAGGTCAAGCATCCAGCGAAGACTATCATGACCACTACTCGTCCATTCGAATTGCTTCACATGGATCTCTTTGGTCCTAATCATTATTCTGCTATTTCAAATGATGCATCTCTATATGGCTTTTTTATTGTTGATGACTATTCTCGTTACACATGGGTACACATTGTCACTTACAAACATGAAGTGCAGGAAATCTTCAAATGATTCTCCTCGAGGGCTTCAACCAACTTTGGTGTGAAGATCAAGCACATCAGAACTAACAATGGGACTGAGTTCAAGAATTCCGGTCTTGATGGCTATCTTGATGAACTTGGTATTACTCATGAGTTATCTGCTCCTTATACTCCTCAGCAGAATGGCGTCGTGGAGCGCAAGAACAGAACCCTCGCTGAAATGGCTCGCACTATGCTTGATGAATACAAGACGCCTCGTCATTTCTGGATTGAGGCAATTGATACTGCATGCCACGTCATCAATCAGGTATATCTTCACAAATTCTTCAAGAAGACTGCCTATCAACTCCTCACTAACAAGAAACCCAATGTGAGTTATTTCAAAGTCTTCGGTGCTAAATGTTGGATTAGAGATCCTCATCACAATGCTAAATTCGCACCGAAAGCACATGAAGGTTTATGCTTGGTTACAGAAAGGACTCGCACACCTACAGAGTCTTCAACAACGCTCTTCACAAGGTTGTTGAAACTGTAGATGTGCGGTTCGATGAAACTAATGTCTCGCAAAGAGAGCACCTACCTTCTGTGATAGATGAACAAGCACCTGAGGATTCTATCAAGTTAAAGGCTACTGAGGATGTCATTCCTACCAAAGAATCTACTGAAGAATTCATTCCAGAACGCGAAGATCGTCGAGCTAATGCACCTGAGGAAAATGCTGAAGAAAATGGTGCTGAAGAAAATGCTGATCAAGTTCCTCGACGACAACCAGCTCATCCTCGCGTTGCAAAAGAAGTGCAAGTTGAAAAGATCATCGATGACATTGAAGCACCAGGTCCTCTCACCCCATCAAAAGCTTCACATTTATCTACATTTTGTGGGCACTATGCTTTTGTCTCCATCACAGAGCCCACTAAGGTAGATGAAGCATTTCTAGAGCCTGAGTGGATTCAGGCCATGCAAGAAGAATTACATCAGTTCGAGCTCAACAATGTCTAGGAACTGGTCAAACGTGCAGATCCTCGCAAGCATAATATCATTGGCACAAAGTGGATCTACCGCAACAAGCAAGATGAAAATGGCCTTGTGGTGAGGAATAAGGCACGACTTGTAGCTCAAGGCTACACACAGGTTGAAGGAATTGATTTCGATGAAACTTTTGCACCTGTTGCTAGACTTGAGGCTATTCACATATTACTTGCTTATGCTAACCATCATAATATCACTTTATATCAAATGGATGTGAAAAGTGCATTCCTCAATGGTAAGCTTGAGGAAGAAGTATATGTTGCTCAACCCCCAGGTTTTGAAGATCCAAAGAATCCTGACAAAGTCTTCAGACTCAACAAGGCCCTCTATGGCCTCAAGCAGGCCCCTCGGGCGTGGTATGATACTTTGAAGGAATTCTTCATGAAGAATGGCTTCACACCCGGTTCACTCGACCCTACTCTCTTTACTAAATCTTATGATGGTGAACTGTTTGTGTGCCAAATATACGTTGATGATATTATCTTTGGCTGTACTGACCAACGTTATAGTGATGAATTTGCCTATATGATGAGTGAAGAATATCAAATGTCTATGATGGGAGAGTTGAAATTCTTCTTAGGTCTTCAAATTCGTCAACAGCACAATGGCATATTCATATCTTAGGAGAAATACCTCAAGGATGTTCTGAGGAAATTCGGCATGCAAGATTGCAAAGGAGTCAAAATTCCTATGCCCACAAATGGCCATCTATGCACTGATGAAAATGGTATTGACTTTGATCACAAGGTATAGCGCTCCATGATTGGTTCTTTATTGTACTTATGTGCATCTAGGCCAGATATAATGCTTAGTGTTTGCATGTGTGCCCGATTTCAAGCTACACCAAAGGAATCACACCATAAGGCTGTGAAGCATATTCTTCGATATCTAGCTCACACACCAACACTAGGATTATGGTACCCCAAGGGCTCTACTTTTGATCTCATTCGATATTCTGACTCTGACTATGCTGGTGATCGTGTGGACCGCAAGTCAACATCTGGTACTTGTCATTTCCTCGGACGATCTTTGGTCTGTTGGTCCTCGAAGAAACAGAACCGCGTATCTCTGTCCACTACGGAAGCTGAGTACATTGCTGCTGGTTCGTGTTGTGCTCAATTGCTGTGGATGAAGCAAACACTCAAGGACTATGGCGTAAACATGAAGAATGTGCCTCTCCTCTGTGACAATGAGAGTGCCATCAAGATTGCTCACAACCCAGTTCAGCACTCGAAGACAAAGCACATTCAGATTCGTCATCATTTTCTTCATGATCATGTGTTGAAGGGTGACATCTCCATCGAGCACGTGAAGACTGAAGAACAGCTAGCCGATATCTTCACAAAGCCCTTGGATGAGAAGAGATTTAGCAAGTTGCGGTGTGAGCTAAATATCTTAGAGTCTTCGAATGTTCTTTGAAAAAGGACACTCATCCTAACACTTATGCAAAATTGATGACTTAGATGTGCAACACATGAAGAAACGTTTTTCTTCAATCAATGAAGAATAACACTCTAAGTGTGAAGAAATTAATGAAGAATTTGATTCTCAGAACCCTACGACAATTGTACGCGGTGTCTGAAATCATCATTCTTATACGGTGGGTCACGCCACCACCAAAGTTGAAAATCTTTATTTTTGAAATTCCTCAGTTTTGAAATTCTTCAGTTTTTCAAATTCTTCAACTTTGCAAAATCTTCACTGTTTCTGTCGTTTTTCTTCATTGGCTATATATATTTATATGAGTTTATGTCCTATACAGCATTCACTTATGGCTATTTCTTCAAGTTGCATTTTCTGCTAAGTGAATGTGATCGGACCCTTTCCCCTCTATGCTATACTCAACCCAATATATTCACAAATTCTTCATGTGCGTTCTATTTGAAACTCGTTCAAAATCTTCACTGTGTCCTTGTCAGCTGAAGAAATTGCGAACGAAACTTAAAAACTTATCTTATCCAAATTTTTGATTTTGCCGCTCAAACCGTCCCGTATCCCATGATAGAATTATCTATTCACCCACGATCTCCACTTTTCTGTACATGGGTGACACATGTCAAGCAAATGAGAAGGGTCAGGGGCACATTCGTCCTAAATCTTTGGGCAAACCGTTTTTCACTGCGACTATAAATACCCCCTCACCCCTTCCTCACTTCCTTTACTTTGCTCGGCCGCTCTCTCTCTCTCACTCGAGCTTCTCAAACCCTAGCACCGCCGCTACTCCATCGTCGCCGGTGAGGAAGAGCTTCACTGCCTCGACCTCGTCGCCGTCGTACTCGCGCTGGCCGTGGAAATCTTCACTCCGCCGCCGCCGTAGCTGTCTTCCTCCGCCAAGTTAGGGCGTGGAAGATCTGAACTGACGAGCTTCAAATCTACACTTCTCAGTTCGTCGTGTTATTCATCAAGGGTAATTAAAAGTTACTTTTACTGCCCTCTTTGATTCAAATTTTCTCAACAAAATCTTCAAAGGTGTTTTATTCTTCAAATCCTCACACACAAAACACCTCACTAGTCATCTGCTCTTGATTCGTTTCTCTAAGCATCATTTTTCTTCAAGATTCCTCAATTGTGTGGATCCTCAATCTATACAACTCTGGAACCTAAGACAAAGAACGCTTAGTGAAATTCTTCAAGACTCATCTGGTCAAATTCCTCAAACTTGTTCTTTTTGAAAACCTTCTGAGAACGCATATGACCTCTTCAAATTCCTCGCAACTATACTCTGTTCACAGGTACTCATGTCCGCTGCTGAATCACTAGGTTCTCATCAACTTAACTCATTTGCAGTGTTCCTCGAAGAAAAGTAGCATACTTCTTCAGAGAATTCGATTGTTAAAATCCCTCAACTGAAGAATATGGCAGAAGGTAAGAAACCACAGGAAGGAGGAAAGAGGCCTGAGGTCATGACTGTGTTTGAAATACCTGAGGACAGCTATGCTGACTATTGCACACCTGATGAGGCTAAGTTCGGAAAGGAGAACAAGAATCAGCGCAAAGTGCGCATATAGAGGATTGAAAGGAGATGGGAAAGAGAATGGAGGGAGTACAGATATGTAACTCCAAAGTATATGAAGAAATTCGCACTAAATCCTCCATGCCCAAGAGCTCCATTGGCACCTAGCCAAGAAGCTGACCCCACCAGCATCAAGCGTGGTGAGGATTTCCCTGGGCCAAACGCCAAGCCAAGTTGGCAAGACAAGCCAAAGAAGCAGTGAGGAAATTCAATGAAGACTCTGCTACTGCTGCTGCCACTGAGGCCTGTGTTAGGCCTAGAAAATCAATGGCAAAGAAGCCCGCTCACAAGCCAAGTGCTTCACCAACTGTGCCCTCACGGCCAAGTTCCTCAGCAATGCCCTCACGGCCAGATTCTTCAAAGCCCTCACGACCAGTTCCTCATGCTGCTCCTGCTCCTCCAAAGTCCTCAGCTCCTCCCCCAAAGTCCTCAGTTGCTCCGGCTAAGTCCTCAACACCTGTACATCCGGCCACCTGCCAAAGGACTGCAGGCATCTCTATTGCCTCTGGTGTCTCAGCGAGTTCCTCAGCTGCACCAAACTCTTCATCAGGCCCCACTCTGCTGAAGATAAAGGCAACAGCTGGTCGAGGTCCTCGGCCAAATCTGAAGAAGAAACCGGTTGCCTTCCAAGTGCCATCTGACGATGAAGCTAATGATGATGAACTTGCAGAAATCATTAGAGACAGGCAAGAAAGGACCACTAGAGCCAAAGGCACAAATGTGCCACTGCTTTTGGATCCAAAGGCGATCCTCGACTACAATGATCTCTGGCACAAGGACCCAAACACTCCTATGCCTGATTTTCATTTGACTCCTGGCCAAAGTCACATGCTGACCCATTTCATCACTGAAGAGAAATGGAAATTTGAGAAGGATAGGCAAATCAAGAAGGCTCAGTTCAGGAAACAGAAGTTCCTGAGGAAAAATGTTGTCAAAATGACAACTGATGAACTCCTCAAGATCTAGTCTGAAATCAAAGCCCTCAGCGATGATTTCAATGCTTATTATGCTGATTGGCAAGGAGCCAAAGTTAGGTTAGTTAAACTGACTGAGAAGTTCACCAATGTTGCAACCCCATCGCAACAAGAAATTCCTCAAGCTGAAGCTTCTACTAAGCAAACTGAAGAACATGCCAGCACCACTGATGACTTTCAGGCTACTGATGAAAATGCTAGTTCCAGGGCTATTGGCTCCATTCTAGCCGCTGAAGACATTGCCAGGGCATCCACTAGTGGTGCGCCTGAAGAAAATGAAGAAGTCAGGGCAACTGCATCAGTTGTGCCTGAGGAAATTCAAACAGATTCCTCAGCTCCTCCTGCGCCTACACCAACTCCTACCCTTACATCTGCATCAGATGTGAGGAAGACCAAGGGTGCAGAGCGAGCTGCAGTGAAGAAAAGGAAAGCATCGGTTGCTTCAGATTCTTCAGCTCCGAAGAAAATGAAGCCTATGACCAGCTCACTTGAAAATCCAATTGATGTTGTTCCGATTTCCACCATGCCATCAAAGGACCTTGTTCCTTTTGGTGAAGAATATGTGATCCCTAGCGGATCTGATGAAGAAAATCATTCTGCTGCTTCGTCAGAGCAGATTGATGAAGAAATTGAAGTGGATGCGATCCCTTCAACGCCTATTGCTTCCTCGCCAATGCCTCAGTTCACAGCTGAAGAGGCTGGCGTTGAAGAAATTGACGATGAAGACGTGGATATTGGATGCACTACGCCTATGATGAATGATGACTTTTGGGAAAGTCAGCATCCCAATTCTCCACTCTTCACCCCAATACAACAAATACCTCAGTCCCCTGCACCAACCGTTCAAATGGGCTCTAAAGAAACTCATCCCACCTCATCTGTGCATGAAGAAATTCCAGCCACTAGTGCTGAAGAAACTGCTGCTGCTGATCCTTTGAACACGCAGACTGCCACTGAAGAGGAACCAGAAATTCCTCAGCCTGAAGAACCGGAGATTGCGATTCCGAAGGTTGTGATGCAACTCAATAACACTCCTCTACCCAAGCCAAAGGATCCATTCTCAAAGAAACAAAAGTTCAAGGCTGAAGATTTCTTCAGCGAGCATGTGTTCTTCACAGACTACAATCCCTATGATTCTGCTCGCATAAGGAAGAGGCGTTTCTGGACTGCTAGTCAAGCCAATTTCTATTCCTCAGTGCTATTCAACAAAGACAAAGTCTTTCGATCATGAACACATTCCTCACATGGACATGGAATCTCTGCCGGGCTTCGAGCCAGTCCTCAGTGTTCTTCACGATGCTGGATTGCTGAATTTCTGCACTGACATCTGTGATTGGAATGAAGAACTCATTCTTCAATTCTATGCAACGCTGCACATCATAGGAAATTCTGAAGATGTGAACTCATGGGTGCTGGACTGGATGTTAGAACATACTCACTACAAGGCACCAGCAACTGAATTGCTTCGTGCCCTCCCACTCAGTCCTCCCCTTGAAGGTGCTCGTTGCATCTACAACGAACCTGAGCTTACAAATAAGTACATGCAAGTGCTGATGAAGCCCTTGAAGCCAGGGCAGGCCCCTCGAACCAAATTCCTTGTCAAGGAATTACTGTATGTGCCACGGATTGTCTATCGCATTCTGACGAAGACAATGAGTCCTATCAAAGGCCACAACTCAAATGATGAAGACGTCGTTGGCATCATGAAGAATATGCTTTTCAATATCATTCATGGCGTTCTCGTCAACTTCCATGATTTCTTCATGAGGACTCTGGTGAATATTGCTATGTCACCATTTGAGCTAAAGCCTTATGCACCATGGATTATGAGGTTCATCAGGACAAGGTCTTCACTCAATTACAAGGCTGATACTTTGAACCATGACAACTACTTGCCTCCAATTGAAGTCCTCAAATGAACATTTTCCTCAGCTGATAACAAAGGAAAGGCAACTGCTGTGATAGATGAAGGCATTCGTCCATTGGATGGTCAATTTCGCAAGGCTGCATCCTACTCCACCAATGATGACTCTACCACACATGACTCTGCCGCCAACACCTCTGCCAAGCAAATTCCTCAAGCCACAGCACCCAGGGTGATGACTGATCGTGAGTTACTCCTCAGTCTTCATCAGAAAGTCGATCGCAATCATAAATGGGTCAAGCGTCAGTTTGGTTCAATTCTTCACAACATGACCTCAACACACAATGCAGTGAAGAAAAACCAGTACTACCTCCATGAAACCTTCAACCGTACCTGGGCTGTTCTATCTCATGTCTACATCGCAGAAGATCTGAAGAGAATGGGTCTCAAGGAAGAATTTGACTGGTCTGCACCTCCACCTAAGAAATTCAAGAAAGTCAAGGTTCCTTCCTTGGTGGCCAACTCCTATTCTTCATCGCGCGACACTGATGAAAATGAAGATTTGGATGATGTGACGCCCCGAGACCGACGCTTCAGAAGACTTCCATATTTTGGTGATCACCGTGTGTTTCTTTTGTGCTTGTTCTTTTATTTTTTTTGCTTTGCATCATGTCATCATGCCATCATGTCATTAATCTTTACATCTCAACTCATCTAATAAATTGCATAGATGGTTGATCTATTTAAATCGAGGGAAGGGTGACTTCTCTTTATAACATATCCTCCCAATATTAGGGAGCTATATTAAAATATTCCATTAACTTTGGAATCACCATAACACACTTGCAATTTAATTCTCATGCCTTTTGCTTCATGTTTGTTCTCCAAACTTTCTCCATATTTCTTTCTCCATTTATCGAGGCTCCTCCTAAATTCTCAACATTTTTGGACACTTCTAAATCCTAGTCCTTGTTAAAACCATTTGAATTAAATTCAAATGACTTTGAATTTAATTCTTGCAATCTTGCCCACTCCATTTTTCTTGGGTCAAGCTCATTTTTATGAGTCCGGAAAAATTAACCCCATGCTCAAATTATTTCTCCAACCCTTTCTTTATCTTCTATTTCTTTCTTTGCTATTTACTGCTTTTGGTAAATAAAAGAGAAGTGGGGGATTAGAGAGATAGAGATCCAGCGCAGCCCAACTCCTCCTGGCCTTTTTCCCTCTTAACCGAGATGGCCCAAGGCCCAGCCGCCCCACCTATACCTAAACCCTAGACTCATCCCGATCGATCCCCTCGTTCCTTCCCTCCAGTGTCGCCAGTGCCCGGCCCCCTCTCCCTCTCCTCTCGCTCGACCCCCTCTCCCTCGTTCCCCTGCTAGCGCCAGGAAGCCGCGCTTGACCCCGCTCTCATCCTTTCTCCTCGATGCCCTCCTCCCACCTCGCTCCATCCATCCTCTGCCCAATCCTCATCGCCCCTCGTCTCCCTCCTCGCGCTCACAGGAGAGGGATCCCAATCCCCATGGCCACGCGCGCCTCGCACCCTCCTCCATCAGCCAGCCACCACGCTCCTCTCGGTCCCTCGCCTCCCCATCGTATCTGCCTCGTCCGATCCCATCGTCACGCCGCCGCGACCCATCTCCGCTCGCGCCCCCTCGTCGTCCCTCCTGCGCCGCCCCGCCCATTCGCCATGGCCACCCAGATCCTCTCCGTCTGCTGCCTCTTCACGAGCTCCCCATGGCCGTGTCTCTCGTCGCCAGCTGCTGCTCCCAGCTCCTCCTTCCAGTCGAGCTCTCCACTGTCGCCCACGCCCCGCCTCCTATCTCTGCGCTGCCCCGCACCTGCAAGCCTTGTCTCCCGTTGACCGCTCCTTCCCTCGCCCGTCTTCGGCTAGGTCCGAGGCCTAAGGACCGGGTCCTCCTCGTCTCGGCCATCCCCGTCGTCTGCCCCGCGTGCCAAATCCGTCGTTGTCGTCCTGCTTCACGAGGACAAGGACGGGCCCTTGCCTCCTTGTCCGATCGACCTCCAAGCCACCACCTCACATGTCGGGCGGAGTTCATCCGCCAAGGATGCCAAGACCCTTCCATGGATGCGTCAAGTACCCCTGCCTCCACAACCACCGAACCAGGAACGCCAAGGCCATCTTCGAGATTTTCGCCCAAGTACCAGGAGGTCGATGAATGGTTCATCTACGTGCGTGTGCGACCATCTTCGGCAAGGACCCGTGTACGACTACACAACGAACCATGAAGTTCCACAAGATAACGTGTACCACTACTGTCGCCCCGAAGACGTTGGATTCGTCAAGTACCTCTCTGAAACGAACGTGTACAACTACTTCCACTACCGTCGCCACGTGAACGACTACTTCCACTACGGCCCGTGTACCACTACTTCCATCGTACCGAACCCGAACCGCCCCGAAATGCACGCTTCAAAGGTATAACAATGAGTCGACCGCCGAATGCAAGTGTTGTATGAGATGCTCGTGTTTGCACCGTGTCTGAGAGGTCCTTGCACGTTCCTCGTTTCCATGCCATTGACCCGTGGGAACCCGGTAGCCGGGATCACCCCACCATCTTGCATGACTCGCTCACGTCACACTTCCTTTTTGCACTGGTACCTCCATGAGTTATCGGGACCGGAATGTTGCCATGGCACCATTTCCGTTTCACCACCGTGGCACCTTTTTCCTTCCGCCATGGCGATAAATGCTTCATAACATGCTCATGTCAACGTTTTCATAAAAAATGCATAAACTTGTATATGTCATCCGCATCATGTTAACAACATTTAAATGGTTAAAACTATGTTTGCATTAAATTGCTAAATAACATATGGGGATTTCCGGAATATTTTATTTGTTGTTTCCGGCCTCATTTAAACTTGCCTAGATAGGTAGTTTAATTATGTTTCACCTCTTGCCATGTTTAACAACATTTAATATTGTTTGGTAGCTTAAACAAGATTAAACTAAATATGTCAATGTGGTGTTTTGTCAATATGCAACTTGTTGCATATTGAGCTCCACTTAACTTGTAGTATTGTTTGTTGCACTTTGCCATGCCATGCCTCATTAAACCGGACATACATCATACTTGATTGTGCATAATGCCATGCTTATGTGATGGTTGTTTACCATGTTGTTTGCTTCTTTCCGGTTTGCTTCTCTCGGTAGCTTCGTTTTCGTTCTGGAGTTGTGAGGATTCATTCAACTACATCCGTTTGTCTTCTTCTTGGACTCGTTCTTCTTCCTTGCGGGATTTCAGGCAAGATGACCATTACCCTCGATATCACTTCTATCTTTGCTTGCTAGTTGCTTCGTTCTATCGCTATGCTGTGCTACCTATTACTTGCTCTTCAAGCCTCCCAAATTGCCATGTCAGCCTCTAACCTTTTTCACCCTTCCTAGCAAACCGTTGCTTGGCTATGTTACCGCCTTTGCTCAGCCCCTCTTATAGCGTTGTTAGTTGCAGGTGAAGTTGAAGATTGCTCCATGATGGACATGATTATGTTGGGATATCACATTATCTCTTATTTAATTAATGCATCTATATACTTGGTAAAGGGTGGAAGACTCGGCCTTATGCCTGGTGTTTTGTTCCACTCTTGCCGCCCTGGTTTCCGTCATACCGGTGTTATGTTCCTTGATTTTGCGTTCCTAACACGGTTGGGTGATTTATGGGACCCCCTTGATAGTTCACTTTGAATAAAACTCCTCCAGCAAGGCCCAACCTTGGTTTTAACATTTGCCACCTAAGCCTTTTTCCCTTGGGTTCTGCAGACTCAAGGGTCATCTTTATTTAACCCCCCCCCCCCCGGGCCAGTGCTCCTTCGAGTGTTGGTCCGAACTGAGTAGACTGCGGGGCCACCTCGGGGAAACTTGAGGGTTGGTTTTACTCGTAGGATGTCTCATCCGGTGTGCCCTGAGAACGAGATATGTGCAGCTCCTATCGGGATTTGTCGGCACATCGGGCGGCTTTGCTGGTCTTGTTTTACCATTGTCGAAATGTCTTGTAAACCGGGATTCCGAGTTTGATCGGGTCTTCCTGGGAGAAGGAATATCCTTCGTTGACCATGAGAGCTTGTGATGGGCTAAGTTGGGACACCCCTGCAGGGTATAAACTTTCGAGAGTCGTGCCCGTGGTTATGTGGCAGATGGGAATTTGTTAATATCCGGTTGTAGAGAACTTGACACCTGATTCGAATTAAAACACATCAACCGTGTGTGTAGCCGTGATGATCTCTTTTCGGTGGAGTCCGGGAAGTGAACACGGTTTTGGGTTATGTTTGACGTAAGTAGGAGTTCAGGATCACTTCTTGATCATTGCTAGCTTCACGACCGTTCCATTTGCTCTCTTCTCGCTCTTATTTGCGTATGTTAGCCACCATATATGCTTAGTCGCTGCTGCAACCTCACCACTTTACCCCTTCCTTTCCCATTAAGCTTATATAGTCTTGATCTCGTGGGTTTTGAGATTGCTGAGTCCTCGTGACTCACCAGATACTTTAATAATAGTTGCAGGTGCTGATGATACCAGTGCAGGCGATGCAACCGAGCTTAGATGGGGGCTCTACGAAGATCTTGGTCGTTGCTATGTTTCATTTCATGTTGATCAGTAGGGAGCCCAGTTGGGACAATCGGGGATCTAGCAGTTGGGTTATCTTCTTTTCTTTTGGCTTCGTCCGTAGACGGACTATGTGTGTACTCTGAATGATGTATGATTTGTTATATGTTCATTGTGTGAAGTGGAGATTGTAAGCCAACTCTTTATCCCATTCTTGTTCATTACATGGGATTGTGTGAAGATGACCCTTCTTGCGACGAAACCACCATGTGGTTATGCCTCTAAGTCGTGCCTCAACACATGAGAGATATAGCCGCATCGTGGGTGTTACAAGTTGGTAATCAGAGCCATCCCCGACTTAGGAGCCCCTTGCTTGATCGAATCGCTAATGTTGTTGAGTCTAGAACAAATATGTTTTGAGTCTTAGGATTATATATATCGGAGAGTAGGATTCTTTTTACTCCTCAGTCCCTTCGTCACTCTGGTGAGGCCTCCTGACGTAGATGTTTTGTCTTTCCTCGCCTCAAATTTCACTAAATTTTTTAGGACCACGCGGGTATCTTGGGATCGTTCCGATATTCTTATGACGAGAACATTGTTCTTGGTGCCTCCTGACATTTAGGGGTTGTGGCAGTGTCCCGGGGAGTTGAGCTCCGAGGTGTTGTCGTCATAATTTTATCGTTGCAGTTCTGGAATACCTGAGTTTTGCCGACATCGAAAATCTCTTTTATGCAGTTGTTGGTGAGATAACCTCGACGCCACCCTGTACTGGGGAGTTCAGGAGTATTGCCATAGCTTGTATAACGGATGCTTTTCGAAGGTTGAGGTACACGATTTCCGAAGGTTTCTTGGTTATGTGTTGACGGATGGATACAACTTGGATGTAGGGATTGTTAGTTTTGGGTGAGATATATATTGCTTCCCCTGTATCCCCAACACCAGATTGCATAACCAGAAAGTTTCGGGAGTTTTATAGGTGGGAATTCAAGTAGCTCTAGTTTCTTTTCTTTCCGACAGATGCATGATATGAGATTGGGGTTCAACGTCTAGTGGTCCGCCTATCCACGGTCGTTTTTACAGTGGTCTCGTTGTGTCTTAAAGAACCCTTGGCTATGCTAGTTCGGGGATGCTTCGTATGTCATGTGCACTGCCTTGTACATGATGGTGATGTACGATCGAGCCCGTGTGGGCCCCACCACGAAAACTTTGGACGAAATCTTTATCATATGTTTGTTCCGGCTTATTCTGCAAGTCAAATCCTTTGTTTTGTTTTATTTGTGGTATTCGAGTTGCTTCAATGTCAAGTGTTGATCCATACCTTCCCTAAATGGTGTTCTCATATTTCTATGGGAGTGCTAATCCTTCTTGATCATTGAGGTTATCATGTTAATTCTTTTCCAACCGGCGTGCTTCTCTTCAAGTGGATCCGATCATCTCAACATCCGCAAGATCAATTCTAAGTTTTCTCAATGGTATCCATTCCATCTGCCCCAAGTTGCCTTCGTTTACCCTCCCTCCCACTCCTTTTTCTTCAAGGACTCAGATTTCTTAATCGAGTGTTCATTTTATTGATGGGATGTCTCTCCATTCTTTTCTGTCAATGTTCTTATCCGGTGATTCTCAAGAAGATACTAACGGAGCTTCAAGTTCATTATTCTTCGTCTCTTTTTTCTTTTCCGGTGGATCCAATTCAAGATTTTAGTGTTGATCATATTCTTTTCCTCGTGTCAAATGCTTTCTCATGCCGATGCACCTCTTAATCAATTCACTTCTCGCTATTCATTTGTCCTGGAGTGCTCAAGATATCTCAGAAGATTCGTGCTTTCCATTCTTAATCTGTTCAAGTTATTTTGAGGTTGTTATCTCATTCAAGCCATTTAATTCAACCGGTGCAATCTCTCTTTAAAAATCGTTCAACGGTGTTTTCTTTTGAGTGGGCCCTAACCCACAGGTCTTTTCCCAGGATCTTACCTGACTCTTCTAATTTTCCCGGAGCCATTCCCAAATTCTTTTCGAAGTTTGACGTAAGAATGAATCTCATCAGTCAGATGTTTTCCAAGATCGGTTTCAAATTATTTCTCCTTGTTGGCTCAACCTCTTTGTTTTTCATTCTCCCGGAGTATCTCACCAATTCATGGTGGTTCTCATCATCATTCTCAACATTTGAAGACCGAAGAAGGATTTCTCTTAAATCTTGCTCCATTCTCTTCAAGATTCATGGTTCTAGCTTGACGCCATCCTTTCATAATTGTGTTGATTGTGAAAATTCTTTTCACCCATCCAGAGCATTTCATGAGTTGTTTCCATTTCTTTCCTCCGAAGGCCATCATGTCATAATTCTTCATTCTTAGCGTGTAGCTATCGTTCTCCAAATCTTACTAGTGAATCATTCAAATACCCTCTAATCAGTTCATGATCTCTTTGTTCTCTTGTATCTAAATCCCCTTAAGTATCTTCTTTCATTTTCTAATTATCCCCGATGAGTTGTGCCTTTGCTACTTTCATTTTCAATTCTTACGGTGGTTCATTCAAGAGTTCTCTTCCTTCGTTATCATATAGATTCATTTGTTCTTTCCAATCCTACCGGTGGTTCGTTGAAGACCTTCCCAAGTTTGCGCCATATCTATCTTAATCCTTTCTACGAGAATAAGTAGTATGCCAAATCCATTGCTTGCCATCAATTTAATTGGTGAAGGATGAGCATAATGTAATTCTTATTCTTGTTTCATCGAGTAAATTCAATTCCTTATTCCGGAGGTTCATCAAAATTCTTGATTTCATTTGTTCATCTTTCTTTCCGGAGTTCCAAGTTTTCTTGGTTATATCATTTCAAAGCTTCATCTTATCACTGCAAGACTTCACCTTGTTATTTCAACTTCTCTTTCTTTTTATCATCCTTTTATTACCGGAGTTCTTCATGGAGGCTCTACATGATGGTTCGCCAAGGATTCCTTTCAATCTCGAATTGTTCTTCAAGATTTCTTTTGAAGTTATGACCCGCCAAGCTTTACTCAAAATAAACATGGTGTTCAACACATGTTTTGTTTTGAGGCGTTCAAGCATTTTTCATCTTGCAATCCGAAGTGCAATTCTTTCTATCTTATCTTTTGAGGTGGTGTTATGTCACTTTTGACAATTTCCCTTAGTGATTCAAGTTGTCAAGAATGAGGTATTGTAAATCCGTTAATCTCTTCATTGGAGTTATCTTGTGTCATATTTCACCTAAAGCCTTCCCTAAGGAATGTTGCTATTGTGGTGCTTATCAGTGATCCAAGTTATCTCTCTATCATCTTGGTGGAAGAATTTTTTTTCATCTCGTCGGTGTTATCAATTATATTATTTGTTTCCGTAGTGGCAGAATTTCGCCTCAATTTTGAGAAGTTTTCCATACGCCCACTACAAGCTTATTCGTTTCGTTGTTGGTTTTCCAACGACTTCGTTGTAACCTTCTTGGAAGGGTGCTTTCCAATCTCATTTGTGGTAGAAGTTGGCATTTTCTTCTTCATTCTGTTATTCCAATGACCTATCGTCTATTCTTTCTTGAAGGCTTTGTGAGGTTGCTCTCGTTGACCCATCATCACATTTTGTCAATATCATGTTCTTTTCCTTACTTATCCGTTTAACCAGAGTGTTGTGTTCTCATTACAGTTCTTTCATCTTATCAAGTTTTGCCTCTCTTTTCAACCTGAGTGCTGTCTGAAATCCTTCTTACCCATTGTGCCATTCTTTCAATAGTTCCGGAGGCAGTGTGTTGTTGATTTCATCAAGTATCATCCCATCTTCTCAAGTTCATGTTCTATTCCTCCCATGTTCAACGGGAGTGCTGCCCGAATTCTTCCTCTCTCATCTTGTTTTAACCGGAGTGGTTTCGAATTCTATCTTGTCCATTAAACTCTTGATTCATGTCTTTGCAACCTTCAAGTTCTCGTAATGTTCCTTGTTCCTCTTTTCTAACCGATTGTTTGCAATCTCGTTCATCTCTATTGTACTCCTTTTAAATTGCTCAACCCCACAAGGTTCTTCGGTTTCACTCATTGGTCGAAGGAGCAACTTAGTTTTACCTCTTCTCTTCCTCTTCCGTTTCCCTCCGGTGCCATCCTAGATCTCGGGACGAGATCCTCTTGTAATGGTGGAGTGTTGTGACGCCCCGAGACCGACGCTTCAGAAGACTTCCATATTTTCGTGATCACCGTGTGTTTCTTTTGTGCTTGTTCTTTTATTTTTTTTGCTTTGCATCATGTCATCATGCCATCATGTCATTAATCTTTGCATCTCAACTCATCTAATAAATTGCATAGATGGTTGATCTATTTAAATCGAGGGAAGGGTGACTTCTCTTTATAACATGTCCTCCCAATATTAGGGAGCTATATTGAAATATTCCATTAACTTTGGAATCACCATAACACACTTGCAATTCAATTCTCATGCCTTTTGCTTCATGTTTGTTCTCCAAACTTTCTCCATATTTCTTTCTCCATTTATCGAGGCTCCTCCTAAATTCTCAACATTTTTGGACACTTCTAAATCCTAGTCCTTGTTCAAACCATTTAAATTAAATTCAAATGACTTTGAATTTAGTTCTTGCAATCTTGCCCACTCCATTTTTCTTGGGTCAAGCTCATTTTTATGAGTCCGGAAAAATTAACCCCATGCTCAAATTATTTCTCCAACCCTTTCTTTATCTCCTTTTCTTTCTTTGCTATTTACTGCTTTTGGTAAATAAAAGAGAAGTGGGGGATTAGAGAGATAGAGATCCAGCGCAGCCCAACTCCTCCTGGCCTTTTCCCTCTTAACCGAGATGGCCCAAGGCCCAGCCGCCCCACCTATACCTAAACCCTAGCCTCATCCCGATCGATCCCCTCGTTCCTTCCCTCCAGCGCCGCCAGTGCCCGGCCCCCTCTCCCTCTCCTCTCGCTCGACCCCCTCTCCCTCGTTCCCCTCCTAGCGCCAGAAGCCGCGCTCGACCCCGCTCTCCTCCTTTCTCCTCGATCCCCTCCTCCCACCTCGCTCCATCCACCCTCTGCCCGATCCTCATCGCCCCTCGTCTCCCTCCTCGCGCTCATAGGAGAGGGATCCCAATCCCCATGGCCACGCGCGCCTCGCACCCTCCCCCATCAGCCAGCCACCACGCTCCTCTCGGTCCCTCGCCTCCCCATCGTATCTGCCTCGTCCGACCCCATCGTCACGCCGCCGCGACCCATCTCCGCTCGCGCCCCCTCGGCGGCCCTCCTGCGCCGCCCCGCCCGTTCACCATGGCCACCCAGATCCTTTCCGTCTGCTGCCTCTTCGCGAGCTCCCCATGGCCGTGTCTCCCGTCGCCAGCTGCTGCTCCCAGCTCTTCCTCCCAGCCGAGCTCTCCACTGTCGCCCGCGCCCCGCCTCCTATCTCTGCGCTGCCCCGCACCTGCAAGCCTTGTCGCCCGTTGACCGCTCCTTCCCTCGCCCGTCTCCGGCTAGGCCCGAGGCCTAGGGACCGGGTCCTCCTCGTCTCGGCCATCCCCGTCGTCTGCCCCGCGTGCCAAATCCGTCGTTGTCGTCCTGCTTCACGAGGACAAGGACGAGCCCTTGCCTCCTCGTCCGATCGACCTCCAAGCCACCACCTCACATGTCGGGCGGAGTTCATCCACCAAGGATGCCAAGACCCTTCCATGGATGCGTCAAGTACTCCTGCCTCCACAACCACCGAACCAGGAATGCCAAGGCCATCTTCGAGATTTTCGCCCAAGTACCAGGAGGTCGATGAATGGTTCATCTACGTGCGTGTGCGACCATCTTCGGCAAGGACCCATGTATGACTACACAACGAACCGTGAAGTTCCACAAGATAACGTGTACCACTACCGTTGCCCCGAAGACGTTGGATTCGTCAAGTACCTCTCCGAAACGAACATGTACAACTACTTCCACTATCGTCGCCACGTGAACGACTACTTCCACTACGGCCCGTGTACCACTACTTCCATCGTACCGAACCCGAACCGCCCCGAAATGCATGCTTCAAAGGTATAACGATGAGTCGACCGCCGAATGCAAGTGTTGTATGAGATGCTCGTGTTTGCACCGTGTCCGAGAGGTCCTTGCACGTTCCTCGTTTCCATGCCATTGACCCGTGGGAACCCGGTAGCCGGGATCACCCCACCATCTTGCATGGCTCGCTCACGTCACACTTCCTTTTTGCACCGGTACCTCCATGAGTTACCGGGACCGGAATGTTGCCGTGGCACCATTTCCGTGTCACCGCCGTGGCACCTTTTTCCTTCCGCCATGGTGACAAATGCTTCATAACATGCTCGTGCCAACACTTTCATAAAAATTGCATAAACTTGTATATGTCATCCGCATCATGTTAACAACATTTAAATGGTTAAAACTGTCTTTGCATTAAATTGCTAAATAACATATGGGGATTTCCGGAATTGTTGTTTGTTGTTTCCGGCCTCATTTGAACTTGCCTAGATAGGTAGTTTAATTATGTTTCACCTCTTGCCATGTTTAACAACATTTAATATTGTTTGGTAGCTTAAACAAGATTAAACTAAATATGTCAATGTGGTGTTTTGTCCATATGCAACTTGTTGCATATTGAGCTCCACTTAACTTGTAGTATTGTTTGTTGCACTTTGCCATGCCATGCCTCATTAAACCGGACATGCATCATACTTGATTGTGCATCATGCCATGCTTATGTGATGGTTGTTTACCATGTTGTTTGCTTCTTTTCGGTTTGCTTCTCTCGGTAGCTTTGTTTTCATTCCGGAGTTGTGAGGATTCGTTCGACTACATCCGTTTGTCTTCTTCTTGGACTCGTTCTTCTTCCTTGCGGGATTTCAGGCAAGATGGCCATTACCCTCGATATCACTTCTGTCTTTGCTTGCTAGTTGCTTCGTTCTATCGCTATGCTGTGCTACCTATCACTTGCCCTTCAAGCCTCCCAAATTGCCATGTCAGCCTCTAACCTTTTTCACCCTTCCTAGCAAACCGTTGCTTGGCTATGTTACCGCTTTTGCTCAGCCCCTCTTATAGCGTTGTTAGTTGCAGGTGAAGTTGAAGATTGCTCCATGACGGACAGGATTATGTTGGGATATCACATTATCTCTTATTTAATTAATGCATCTATATACTTGGTAAAGGGTGGAAGACTCGGCCTTATGCCTGGTGTTTTGTTCCACTCTTGCCGCCCTAGTTTCCGTCATACCGGTGTTATGTTCCTTGATTTTGCGTTCCTTACACGGTTGGGTGATTTATGGGACCCCCTTGACAGTTCGCTTTGAATAAAACTCCTCCAGCAAGGCCCAACCTTGGTTTTAACATTTGCCACCTAAGCCTTTTTCCCTTGGGTTCTGCAGACTCAAGGGCCATCTTTATTTAACCCCCCCGGGCCAGTGCTCCTTCGAGTGTTGGTCCAAACTGAGTAGACTGCGGGGTCACCTCGGGGAAACTTGAGGGTTGGTTTTACTCGTAGGATGTCTCATCCGGTGTACCCTGAGAATGAGATATGTGCAGCTCCTATAGGGATTTGTCGGCACATCGGGCGGCTTTGCTGGTCTTGTTTTACCATTGTCGAAATGTCTTGTAAACCGGGATTCCGAGTCTGATCGGGTCTTCCTGGGAGAAGGAATATCCTTCGTTGACCGTGAGAGCTTGTGATGGGCTAAGTTGGGACACCCCTGCAGGGTATAAACTTTCGAGAGTTGTGCCCGTGGTTATGTGGCAGATGGGAATTTGTTAATATCTGGTTGTAGAGAACTTGACACCTGATTCGAATTAAAACGCATCAACCGTGTGTGTAGCCGTGATGGTCTCTTTTCGGCGGAGTCCAGGAAGTGAACACGGTTTTGGGTTATGTTTGACGTAAGTAGGAGTTTAGCATCACTTCTTGATCATTGCTAGCTTCACGACTGTTCCATTTGCTCTCTTCTCGCTCTTATTTGCGTATGTTAGCCATCATATATGCTTAGTCGCTGCTGCAACCTCACCACTTTACCCCTTCCTTTCCCATTAAGCTTATATAGTGTTGATCTCGCAGGTTTTGAGATTGCTGAGTCCTCGTGACTCACCAGATACTATCACAACAGTTGCAGGTGCTAATGATACCAGTGCAGGCGATGCAACCGAGCTCAGATGGGAGCTCTACGAAGATCTTGGTCGTTGCTATCTTTCATTTCATGTTGATCAGTAGTGGAGCCCAGTTGGGACGATCGGGGATCTAGCAGTTGGGTTATCTTCTTTTCGTTGGGCTTCGTCTGTAGACGGACTATGTGTGTACTCTGAATGATGTATGATTTGTTATATGTTTATTGTGTGAAGTGGCGATTGTAAGCCAACTCTTTATTCCATTCTTGTTCATTACATGGGATTGTGTGAAGATGACCCTTATTGCGACAAAACCACCATGCGGTTATGCCTCTAAGTCGTGCCTCGACACGTGAGAGATATAGCCGCATCGTGGGTGTTACAGACGACACTGCGGCAGGCCCTACTACGACAACCGACCCAAACAACACTGATGCTCCTCCATCAACTTGATATTCTTCAGGGGCGTTAGTCCTCAGTTTCGATCCTTTTGGTCATTCGATGACAAAGGGGGAGAAATCTGAGTTAGTCTTCAAGCGGGTCTATTATATGGGTGTTTTTTTGCTAAGTTACAACTCTCACTCTTCTAAAACTTTTATTGGATCGAGTTGTAATCTTAAACCCGATGGTGCTCTGATAATTTTGATGCACTATGCTCTGATACTTTGATGCGTTATTCTGCATGCTTGTTCCTCGTTAATATTATTGCACGCATGCTGAATTTCTTCAGGCACCATATTTCATCGTGCATTTCAAATTCTTCATATTATATGTCAAAAGCATGTATGAATTACAAGATATAGGGGGATATCTCCATGATTCAACTCTTCAAGTGTGCATTGCTTCAAAAGCAAATTCCTCACTATGCACATCTTCAGGGGGAGTTCTTCTATATCTTGCAATCAAATTCCTCAATATCAGTACTTACACTTCATATATTTATCCCCGTTGAAAAGTTAACCTATATTGTCATCAATCACCAAAAAGGGGGAGATTGTAAGTGCATCTAGTGCCCCTTAGTGATTTTGGGTGTATTGAAGACTTATAGGTTAAGGGACTAATGTGTTTATGAGTGTACACAGGTCTATAAGTCTATGAGGAGTTTGATATTTACAGAGAAAGTCGACCCCTAAAAATGAATATCTTCGACTAAAGATTTTGGTATTGCTTAAGACTTTCATGAAGACTTTGAAAGTGAAGAAATTGGTGTGTCCGTGAAGACTTGATATTCATGCGAGGAATATGAAGCTTGAAGACTTTCGTTTTCATAGTTTTGTTTTTCTCTTTCTTGAGTCATAGGAAACACCGTACTGTTAAAGGGGGTCGAGGAAATACTAAGGAAAAATTTCCATGTGATGCTCAACTCAAAATCCTACACCTACCAATCCCTTCGAGTGAAGCCATTGGAAATCTCAATACAGTTCAGTCAATTTCTTCAGTGACAGAGACGAAGTTCTTCTGGTCGCTGAGGAATTTGTTCTGACTGAGGAGTTAGGAATCCGCCAGTGTGGATTGCCTACACAGTGAGGAACATGATAGCCCTGAGGAATTTGAGAGTCAAATTTCCGACCGTTGTTGTGCTGCGCGCCAGCTGTCCCAAAATATCTTATCCACCTAACGGTCATATCATCGAAGGGCATTTATGTCTTATCATGTCAGGCTCCTCCCTAGGCTATAAATAGCCGCCCCCTACAACCACTAGCTGGTTGGCTGCTCCGAGAGAAACTGACACTTGTCATTTGAGAGCAACCCATCCTCCGAGGACTTTGAGCGAAAATCATCGAGTGAGGAAAAACCCAAACCCAAACACCTACAAACCCAAAGTGATTGAGCATCACTGAAGAGATTGATCCTACGTGGATCTGATGCTTGTTACCTTTGAAGACTGTGCTTCTTCCAGACGGTTAGGCGTCATGGTCTAGAGAATCCAAGAGGAATTGTGGATTGCCGAGTGACCGAAGTCTATGAAGGTTTGGAAGTCGCCTGAAGACTTACCACGAGTGATTGGACGAGGTCTGTGTGACCTTAGTTCAAGGAGAATACGGTGAGGACTTGGTGTCCTGAGCTGCGTGCTCAGCGACTGGGTGTCCTGGACTGTGTGTCCTCGAGTTTAAATACTCATCCGCTCCAACCAGACGTACAATTGAGACATCAGTTGGAACTGGTCTACCAAATCATTGTCTTCACCAACCTTACTGGTTCTATTTCCTCAACTCTTTCATTTCCTCATTACTGTGTTGAGTGATTGTTCATATCTGTGTTTGAAGACTTTGACTGAAGACTTTCTCAATTTCCTCAGTTCAATTTCTTCAGTCTGTTTGTCTTCATCTTGTGTTATCCTGTGTTTACACTTTCTGTACTCTGTGTTTGTCTTCATTTCATCATGATGACTATGTGTGTATTCTGTCATGCTTACTTCTGAGTACTTATTCCGCTGCAAGTAGTTCTTCGCTAAGGAATTTCCTCACCGGCAAATTCCTAAGTGAAGAATTCATAAAAATCGCCTATTCACCCCCCTCTAGTCGATATAACGCACTTTCAGTGGCCGGGCGCCACGTGGCGGCCCGTGGTTGGCTGCGGGGCGGGCGGACATGTCCGACCGTCGCTGGGGAAAACGTTCGGCGGTGGGGAGAGGAAGAAGACTAGGGTTGGACTGCGCGAAAATCCGAGGGGGATCACATATTTATAGGTAGAGGGAGCTAGGAGAGTCCAAATGGAGTGCGGTTTTCGCCCACACGATCGTGATCGAACGAACGAGAGCATGGAGGGGGTTTGGATGGGTTATTGGGCCACTTTGGAGGGGTGTTGGGCTGCACACAAAAGAGGCCTTTGCGGCTAACCGGTTAACCGTTGGAGTATCAAACGACCTCCAAATGGCACGAAACTTGACAGGCGGTCTACCAGTGGTGTACCAAGGCTGCTTGGCAAATCACGGTCCATTCCGAGAATGTTTAACACCCGCTCACAACAAGAGACAAAAGGGGGACGCCGGAGGACATAGGAGTGTCGGATTGCAAAACGGACAACGGGGAAAATGCTCGGATGCATGAAACGAACACGTATGCAAAATGAGATGCACATGATGACATGGCAAAATGAAACACGCAAGAAAATGACATGGCAACGACGGCGAATAGCTGGGAGACACCTGGCGCATCGAATCCAGGGTGTTACATTGGGGGAGTATAAACCTATACCATTCTATTTAGGAACTGCCTATAATGCATGTAGTATGGAAGATACAGCCATCTCATAGTTGTTGCGTTGACAGCAAAAGTATGTCGCTCAAAATGTTATTCAATCTCTATTTTAATATCGAGCTCTGGCACCTCTACAAATCCCTGCTTCCCTCTGCGAAGGGCATATCTATTTACTTTTATGTTGAGTCATCACCCTTCTTATTAAAAAGCACCCGCTGGAGAACGCACTGTCATTTGCATTCATTACTATTGGTTTATATTGGGTGTGACTTGACTGGATATCTTTTACCATGAATTACAATGTTTAGTCAGTCCTTGATCTTTAAAGGTGCTCTGCATTTATGTTTTGCGGTCTCAGAAAGGGCTAGCGAGATACCATTTTGTTATATCATGTTATGATTATTTTGAGAAAGTGTTGTCATCCGAGTTTTATTATTATGGCTCGCCAGCTGATTATGCTATTGATATGAGTAATTGTGAGACCTAAGTGTTATTGTGAGTATGGTTAGTTCATAATATTTGCTGAAACCTGAATGATGCCTTTGCATGTTTACAACAACAAGAGCAAATAGAGTTTGTAAATTTTTTTCTTTATCACTTTCAGTTTATCAACTGAATTGCTTGAGGACAAGCAAAGGTTTAAGCTTGGGGGAGTTGATACGTCTCCAACGTATCTACTTTTCCAAAAACTTTTGCCCTTGTTTTGGACTCTAACTTGCATGATTTAAATGAACCTAAACTGGACTGACGATGTTTTCAGCAGAACTGCCATGATGTTGTTTTATGTGTAGAAAAGAAAAGTTCTCGGAATGTCCTTAAAATCCACGGAGGCACTTTTTGGAAAATATAAAAAATACTGGTGAAAGAATCAAGACCAGGGGGCCCACACCCTGTCCACAAGGGTGGGGGCGCGCCCCCTCCCCCTGGGCGCGCCCCCTATCTCGTGGGCCCCCTGGACTTCCACCGACCTCAATTCCAACTCCATATATTCACGTTTGGGGAGAAAAAAATCAGAGAGAAAATTTCATAGCGTTTTACAATACGGAGCCGCCGCCAAGCCCTAATCTCTCTCGGGAGGGCTGATCTGGAGTTCGTTCGGGGCTCCGGAGAGGGGGATTCATCGCCGTCGTCATCATCAACCATCCTCCGTCACCAATTTCATGATGCTCACCGCCGTGCGTGAGTAATTCCATCGTAGGCTTGCTGGACGGTGATGGGTTGGATGAGATTTACCATGTAATCAAGTTAGTTTTGTTAGGGTCTGATCCCTAGTATCCACTATGTTCTGAGATTGATGTTGCTATGACTTTGCTATGCTTAATGCTTGTCACTAGGGCCCGAGTGCCATGATTTCAGATCTGAACCTATTATGTTTTCATGAATATATGTGTGTTCTTGATCTTATCTTGCAAGTCTATAGTCACCTATTATGTGTTATGATCCGACAACCCCGAAGTGACAATAATCGGGATACTTCTTGGTGATGACTGTAGTTTGAGGAGTTCATGTATTCACTATGTGCTAATACTTTGTTCCAGTTGTCTATTAAAAGGAGGCCTTAACATCCCTTAGTTTCCTCTAGGACCCCGCTGCCACGGGAGGGTAGGACAAAAGATGTCATGCAAGTTCTTTTCCATAAGCACGTATGACTATTTACGGAATACATGCCTATATTACATTGATGAACTGGAGCTAGTTCTGTGTCACCCTATGTTATAGCTATTACATGAGTAATCGCATCCGGCATAAGTATCCATCACTGATCCATTGCCTACGAGCTTTTCACATATTGTTCTTCGCTCATTTGCTTTTCCGTTGCTATTGTTACAATCACTATAAAACCCAAAAATATTATTTTTGCTACCATTACCTTTATTATCATACTACTTTGCTACTAAATACTTTGTTGCAGATACTAAGTTATCCAGGTGTGGTTGAATTGACAACTCAACTACTAATACTCAAGAATATTCTTTGGCTCCCCTTGTGTCAAATCAATAAATTTGGGTTGAATACTTTACCCTCGAAAGCTGTTGCGATCCCCTACACTTGTGGGTTATCAAGGACCTCAACGCCGCCGCCGACCTCGCCTCCCTCGCCTCATCCGGCATGATGACCACCCCCTCCGGCAAAGGCAAGCCTCACGCCCCCTGCAAGACCGTCACTGCGCCCAAGCAGAAGAATAGACTGACGCCCAAACAGTGAGCAAGGGAGACGGCGAAGAGGAAGGGCCGGAGGCACACGACGGACGCGAGTGATGAAACCATCGCGGCGGCCGCCGTCGCTGCTGCCACCGCATAGCAGGGGGTCACCAACGCCCGTGTCACGGCAGCAACGAGTGAGGCACTATATATGCTAGGTTTAAACCCTAGCCAACACGGCCTCGTCAACGCCGCTGTGGCCGTGACCAGCACCGGCTCATCCGCGTTCCCTCGGATGGTGCTGCCCGACTCTCCCCGCGTGTCGGCGACGCAGCCGATACCCGGCTTCCACGTCTACTCGCAGGCCTCCCGCCTCTCCAAGGAGTGCTCGCCCGAGGTGAGCATGGTGGCGCCTTCCACGCCCGTGCCCGTGCCCATTGACCTCAACACCACACCGGTGGCCGGTGGCTCATCTTCCGGAGGCGCGAGGAAACGCGCGCGACACATGCCAGCGGACATGCTGTCGGGCGCATGCAACCTGTTCGATGGAATGTCGGCCTCCGGCGATGATGACTACATGCAGAACATCATCTTTGAGGGTGTTGCGCCGGCTGCTGGTGGTGCCGTCGGGGCTGGCTACAATTCCGACGAGACACAAAGCCAGGACGACCGAGGGCCGTTCACACCGTCCACCTTTGATCAATATCAGGTGGCCTTCATGCATGATCAGGTGGGCCTGGATCTGGACGGCTTCCCACTCGACCACGAGTTTCTAAAGGACTACGGGCAAGAGTAAGAGGATGAGTGCGACATCGAAGGGGAGCCTTTGTTCGAGGATGAGCTCGCCAACCAAGCCGTTGGGGTGAAGCCGAAGCGAAAGAGCAAGCGGACAAAGGCTTACATGGTGGCCAAGGACAAACTTCTTTGTGAGTGTTGGAGGGACATTGGGCAAGACCCCAAGGTCGGCGCTGAATAAAAGGCATCAACCTTTTGAATCTGTGTCCACGTGAGTTCCATTAGCGCAAGAGGTTTCCGCCGTACCAAATACTAAGCACGCGCGGGTGGGTGTCCATTACGAAGTGATGGAGGGTGATCCAACAAGAGTGCAACTAGTTTTGTGCCACTCTTGAGAGCGTCAAGGCCCACCCCGTGAGCGACATCGGCATGCAAGACATGGTATGCAAGCGGCCACCCTCTTTTGTGTCATTCCGTTTATGCTTGCATGTCCATTTTCATATCCATTTTGCCAATATGCTTGCATGCAACACATTTGTAGGCATTCCAAGCTTTGGAGGCATTCAAGGTCCAACACGACGACAAGTGCTTCAACCTCTCCCATTGTTCGAGGGTCATCAAAGACAAGGAGAAGTTAAAGGCACAATATGCCGCCTCAAGTCACGTGGGGGGGGAGAGGGACGTGGAGGAGGAAGACGTCGAGAAGCCACACCCGCGGATGAAGACCAACTCCAAGAAGGAGTACAAGTGGGATGCGGCATCGAACGCCTTGATCGCAAGCGTGGAGGGCATGATGAGCAAGAAGGACTCAAGGGAGGAGGAGCATCGGTGATACAAAGAAGAACAAATGAACGCCTTCATGGAGATCCAAAGGAGGAGGCTTGAGATGGACGTGGAGAAGCAAGCCAAGATGCTTGAGGTGGAGGAGGAGAAGCAAGCCAAGATGCTAGAGATCGAGGCCGCCAATGCCAAGACCAAGGCGAAAGAAGTGGCTCTCGGGAGCATGATGACAGGGATGGAGATCATGAAGGTGGATCACAACACCATGTCACCAAGGAAGAGGTCATGGTTCAAGACGATGCAGGCCGACATGCTCAAGTTCGACAACGAGTAACCAATGGCGGCGAGCGTCATCCTTTTTTGTATGCCGGCAAGTGTGCTGGCATGACCATGGCCGTGATGGTGTGGTCAAACTCCCGCCCTTTTTTTGTGTGCTGGCATGTGTGTCGGCCACTGGCAAGTGCGCCAGCCGAACTATGTGGTATTTTATTTAGATGGCATTGTATGCCGAAGCTGACATGGTGCCGACATGAACTTTCGGGTGATGACATGGCCGCATGCTTTTTTCTAAATTTACGTGCGGACATGAAATGGGTCGACATGTTGGGCGCACGGCCGACCCAAATCTCAAAGGGGGCGGACATCAAGCGGGTGGCCGACCCAAACGGACGAAAGGCGGGCAAAAGCGCCGCCCGTTTGGGTCGACGCGTTGGAGTTGCTCTTATTGCCGCACTTGATCACTACCACTGTAGTTTCATCTACCTCCATGTCGAGTGCGGAACGCCACGACAGAAACTGTTGCAGCTGTGATGGCGCGTGCCTCAGAGTTACTGTGGTCTGGATGGTGCCATCACTGACACGGCTCCGGCTGCGACTTCGACTACGGAGGCAAACATGGTACAGGTAGCCATAAGTTCATGGGTAATAGTACGCTATACACGTGGAGCGGTGGCAAGTCAGGTCGGCCTCGACTTGCCCAAAGACACATATATACGCCTTCTGAAAAGGATCGATCTACATGGGATGAGTGCTGAAGACATACACTTTCATGCCAAAACTCCCCTTTTGAATCCGCCAAGGAACTCTAGTGGAGCTTCTTTATTTTCCATGTTCAACACATGGGTTGATTTTGATATGGTGGTGCTTTTTGCATACTGAGCCTCGAGCTCTGGGTTAAAAACCCTAGGTATGAATTGACTAGATTATAGTTATCAAAAAGGCTTTCGCTCCGCTTTATAAATAAAGCAACCACGGAGCACAAAGTCCACAAGGTATCATACGAAACACACACACCCAACGCCACCGCACGAAGGCCCAACACAAACACACGAAACACAACACACAACACAGGTTCAGCTATGGGCACAACACAAAAAGCCCAACAAAGCAACAAGGAACGCACAGAAAACAAAGGGCGGCAGCGTCGATGATGATGAACAGCTAATCTGGCTCAGGCGATGGGGGGGAGTGGTGGAGCCATCCGGAGAGCCATCGCGTGAAGCTGGGTGATGATGGAGGTGATGGCGCCTCTCTCCCTGGGGCGGCTAAGCTGCCGCCAAAGCTGCAAGTAACCAAACCATTTGAACAAAGCGTCAGTAGCACGACGAAGAGGGATACGCTGAATCACAAGTTTATTCCTAACAGTCCACAGCGTCTAGGCAAGGACCCCAATGGTCAGCCACCTAATGTGGCGCAACGCGGGTGGGGGGGGGGTCTCCTGGAGTTTGGCAAAGAGAGCGGGGAAGTTAGTATGGTCCCAACTTCCACCCACAATCTCGCAGAAACAGCTCCATAGGAACTGCGCAGACACGTAGGTGAAGAAGATATGGTTCGAATCTTCTTCATGCCCACAGAGCGGGCAACGCCCATCACCAGGGCCATTGCACTTCGGAACCTCAATGCCAGAAGGGAGGTGGCCACGAATCCATTGCCATAGGAAGATCCTAATTTTCAAGGGGAGGCGAATCTCCCAAATGGAGGAAGGAGCCTCATGGCCGAGCGAGGGGGCGATGGCCAGATAGAGAGATTTGGTGGAGAATTAACCGGACGGCTCGAGGCGCCACCTAGCGCGGTCATCGTCAGACGTGAGCTCCGGCTCATGGAGAGCAACACAGTCAAGCAACTCCTGCCAGTCCTCATTCTCAACAAGACCAAAAGGCCTCCGGAACGCAAGCCGCCCTAAGTCAATAAGGGCGGTCGCCACGGAGATCTGAGGGGAAACCGCGATGCAGAACAGGTCCGGGAAGCAGGCCGCCAGGGGCGTGTCACCAGTCCAGCGATCGAACCAGAACAGCGTGGCTGTGCCAAAACCAATCTCGATCGAGGTTCCGATCCGGAGGACAAGGATGAGCTGAATGATGCATTGCCAGAACTGGGAGCCCCCAGATCGCTGACACAAGGCAAGAGGTTGGCCTCGGAGGTATTTCTGTTGAATAATGCGTAGCCACAGGCCACCATCTCTGTTGCTAATACTCCAAAGCACCAAGTCAGAAGGGCAATATTCATGCGTTTGGAGTACATGATCCCAAGGCCGCCCTGGTCGCGAGGTTTGCAGATCTCAAACCACCTGACCATGTGGTATTTCTTCTTATCACCCTCGCCGGCCCAGAAGAAGCGCCCCTGAACGGTGGCAATCTCGTGATGAAGAGTCTCCGGAAGGCTGTAGAAGCTCATGATGAATAATAGGAGGCTGGAGAGGGACGAGTTAATGAGCATCGTACGGGCCGCTTTCGAGAGCCACCAACCCTGCCAGGGCTCGATCCGATGTTGGAGCTTCCCCACCGTGGGGCGCAGCTTGGCCACCGTAAGCCTGGCGTCACTAATGGGTATCCCAGATAAGTCGTGGGGAAGCACCCAAGCTGTCAGTTAAGCCGATCCGCTATGCTCTATCGCTCGTCTTGGTCGTAGCCCAAGACCATAACCTCACTCTTGTCGAAGTTGGTCCTAAGGCCGTACATCTGCTGGAAGCACAATAAGAGGAACTTGAGGTTCGAGATATCACTCTCAGAGCCCTCCACCATGATAATGGTGTCATCTGCATATTAGAGGAGGGAGATCCCGTTGCCTCCAACAAGCTGCGAGACAATCCCCTTAATGTGTCCCGCTGACTTGGCCTTATCGAGTATGGCCGCCAGCGCATCGACAGCTATTTTGAACAGGAATGGGGAGAAGGGGTCGCCCTGGCAAACTGATAACCCACAAGTGTAGGGGATCGCAACAGCTTTCGAGGGTAGAGTATTCAACCCAAATTTATTGATTCGACACAAGGGGAGCCAAAGAATATTCTTGAGTATTAGCAGTTGAGTTGTCAATTCAACCACACCTGGATAACGTAGTATCTGCAGCAAAGTATTTAGTAGCAAAAGTGGTATGATAATAAAGGTAACAGTGGCAAAAGTAAAGATAATTGTTTTGGGGTTTTTGTAGTAGTTGTAATAGCAGCAACGGAAAAGTAAATAAGCGAAGAACAATATGTGAAAAGCTCGTAGACAATGGCTCAGTGATGGATAATTATGTCGGATGCGATTCCGCATGTAATAGCTATAACATGAGGTGACACAGAACTAGCTCCAGTTCATCAATGTAATGTAGGCATGTATTCCGTAAATAGTCATACGTGCTTATGGAAAAGAACTTGCATGACATCTTTTGGCCTACCCTCCCGTGGCAGCGGGGTCCTAACGGAAACTAAGGGATATTAAGGCCTCCTTTTAATAGAGAACCGGAACAAAGCATTAGCACATAGTGAATACATGAACTCCTCAAACTACGGTCATCACCGAGAAGTATCCCGATTATTGTCACTTCGGGGTTGTCGGATCATAACACATAATAGGTGACTATAGACTTGCAAGATAGGATCAAGAACACACATATATTCATGAAAACATAATAGGTTCAGATCTGAAATCATGGCACTCGGGCCCTAGTGACAAGCATTAAGCATAGCAAAGTCATAACAACATCAATCTCAGAACATAGTGGATACCAGGGATCAAACCCTAACAAAACTAACTTGATTACATGCTAAATCTCATCCAACTCATCACCGTCCAGCAAGTCTACGATGGAATTACTCACGCACAGCGGTGAGCATCATGAAATTGGTGATGGATGATGGTTGATGATGACGACGACGATGAATCCCCCTCTCTGGAGCCTCGAACGTACTCCAGATCAGCCCTCCCAAGAGAGATCAGGTCTTGGCGGCGGCTCCGTGTCGTAAAACGCGATGAAACTTTCTCTCTGATTTTTTTCTCCCCGAACATGGATATATGGAGTTGGAGTTGAGGTCGGTGGAGGTCCAGGGGGCCCACGAGATAGGGGGCGCGCCCTGTAGGGGGGGGGCGCCCCCCTATCTCGTGGACAGGGTGTGGGCCCCGTGGTGTATTTCTTTCACCCATAAATTCTTATTAATTCCAAAAAGTGCCTCCGTAGATTTTCAGGACATTCCGAGAACTTTTCTTTTCTACACATAAAACAACATCATGGCAGTTCTGCTGAAAACAGCGTCAGTCCGGGTTAGTTTGATTCAAATCATGCAAGTTAGAGTCCAAAACAAGGGCAAAAGTGTTTGGAAAAGTAGATACGTTGGAGACGTATCAACTCCCCCAAGCTTAAACCTTTGCTTGTCCTCAAGCAATTCAGTTGATAAACTGAAAGTGATAAAGAAAAACTTTTACAAACTCTGTTTGCTCTTGTTGTTGTAAACATGAAAAGCCAGCATTCAAGTTTCAACAAATATTATGAACTAAGCATACTCACAATAACACCTAGGTCTCACAATTACTCATATCAATAGCATAATCAGCTAGTGAGCCATAATAATAAAACTCGGGTGACAACACTTTCTCAAAACAATCATAACATGATATAACAAAATTGTATCTCGCTAGCCCTTTCTGAGACCGCAAAACATAAATGCAGAGCACCTTTAAAGATCAAGGACTGACTAAACATTGTAGTTCATGGTAAAAGAGATCCAGTCAAGTCATACCCAATATAAACCAATAGTAATGAATGCAAATGACAGTGTGCTCTCCAGCGGGTGCTTTTTAATAAGAAGGGTGATGACTCAACATAAAAGTAAATAGATAGGCCCTTCGCAGAGGGAAGCAGGGATTTCTAGAGGTGCCAGAGCTTGATTTTAAAATAGAGATTGAATAACATTTTGAGCAGCATCCTTTTGCTATCAACGCAACAACTATGAGATGGCTGTATCTTCCATACTACATGCATTATAGGCAGTTCCCAAACAGAATGGTAAAGGTTTATACTCCCCCAACCACCAACAAGCATCAATCCATGGCTTGCTCGAAACAACGAGTGCCTCCAACTAACAACAGCCCTGGGGGAGTTTTGTTTAATTATTTTGATTTGCTTTGATCTTTTTGGATCGTGGGACTGGGCATCCCGGTTACCGGCCCTTTCTCGTGAATGAGGAGCGGAGTCCACTCCTCTTGTGAATAACCCACCTAGCATGGAAGATATAGGCAGCCCTAGCTGTAACATGAGCTGCTCGAGCATACAAAAAAGAATTTCATTTGAAGGTTTGGAGTTTGGCACATACAAATTTACTGGGAACAGCAGGTAAATACCGCATATAGGAAGGTATAGTGGACTCATATGGAACAACTTTGGGGTTTAAGGAGTTTGGATGCACAAGCAGTATTCCCGCTTAGTACAGGTGAAGGCTAGCAAAAGACTGGGAAGCGACCAACTTAGAGAGCGACAACAGTCATAAACATACATTAAAATTAATTCACACCAAATACAAGCATGAGTAGGATATAATCCACCATGAACATAAATATCATGAAGTCTATGTTGATTTGATTCAACTACATGCGTGAACATGTGCCAAGTCGAGTCACTCAATTCATTCAAAGGAGGATACCATCCCATCATACCACATCATAATCATTCTAATAGCATGTTGGCACGCAAGGTAAACCATTATAACTCATAGCTAATCAAGCATGGCACAAGCAACTATAATCTCTAAATGTCAATGCAAATATATTTACCTCATAATAAGCTGACTCAGAAACGATGAACTCATCATATTTACAAAAACAGGAGAGGTCGAGTTCATACCAGCTTTTCTCATCCCAATAAGTCCATCATATATCGTCATTATTGCCTTTCACTTGCACGACTGAACGATGTGTATAGTAATAATAGTGCACGTGCATTGGACTAAGCTGGAATCTGCAAGCATTCAACTCAAGAGAGAAGACAAGTAATATGGGCTCTAAGTTAAATAAACAATCATGCATATGAGAGCCACTAAGCATTTTCAATATGGTCTTCTCGACCCCCAAAGGAAAGAAAAAAAATAAAACTATTTACACGGGAAAGCTCCCAACAAGTAAGAAGAAGAACTAGAAATCTTTTTGGGTTTTCATTTTAATTCTACTACAAGCATGGAAATTAAACTAACTAATTTTTTTGGTTTTTCTCAAGGTTTATCAAACACACAAGAAGAAAACTAGAAAAAGAAATTTAAACTAGCATGGATAATACAATGAAAGAGTATGAGCACCGACGACTAGTGTGTGAACATGAATGTAAAGTCGGTGAGAAATACGTACTCCCCAAAGGTTAGGCTTTTGGCCTAAGTTGGTCTAGTACCAAGGACCGCCGCTACTCTCCCTGGTGTAATGAAAGGTGTAATCAGGATACCACTGGCTGGTCATCTCCGGATCCCACTGGACAGATGATGCACGATAAGGGTCCAGTTCAGGTTCCGGCTCAGGTTCAGGTTCCGAGTAAAAGCTTGAGCTCGATGATTGTTCACCGCTTCCGGTGTGACAAGAAAATTTTCCGCAAGCAAATCAAACAACAAAGGCGCAGGCAAAATAATAATCTCAAAGTCTTTCTTATTAAATCTAAGTTTATACAAGAGCATCCTATCTTCGTTGTCAACAATAAACTTGTGTGCTACCATGCTCTTGTAATCTAAAATGTGAGGAGGCAATTTTCTCTCTCTTTCTCATGGTGCCTAATGGGTATCTGAAAATGTCTAGCAAGACGTACAACATAGATACCTCCAAATATGGGGCCTTTTGTATGATTCAGGGCTAGCCGTTTAGCAACGACGGCACCCATACTAAAAGTATTGTCTCCAAGCAAAGCATGTTGAAGAATGATAATATCAGGAACGCTCAAGTTTCCACTATTTCCACGACCAATCAAGCATCTACTAGCAAATATGGCAAAATAGCGTAAAACAGGAAAGTGTATGCTAGAGACTTTTGCCTCGGAACCCTTCTTTGGCTCCTCTATAGCGATAGTTTTAACAAAGCCATCCACATCTTCATGATGGGGTTCCTCTAATTCTCCCTCATAAGTTATCCTACATACCGCGCAAAAAGTACGTAAAGACATTTCTTTAAATTCATCATATAAATGAAATGATACTGCAGGCGGTGACTTCTTAGGATTATAATAAAAGTTTTGCACGAAAGTATTGGTGAGTAAGAGATAATGATCGACCTGATCGTTGATGAAACCGGTGAGGCCTGCAGTCTTGATCAAAGAATAAAAATCTTCATGAATTCCAGCTTATTTCAAGAAATCCTCACATGGCCATTCACATGACTGTACTTCCGCTAAGCGAGGAAGATTATACTTGGCTTTTTCCTTCTCTTTGACTTGTTTTTCCTGAGAGCTTTGGCTAGAAGAGCCCCTCAAAATTTTCTTTAACATTTTTCTAAAAATTTCTGAAATTTTAGTAACTTCAAAATAAGAGTGAATAAAACTAAACAAGATTGATAGCAACTACTCCTACAAATGCCTAGAGCCTATATCATGCATTAGAATTGCTTGGAACCCCATAAATTTAACATGCAAGCTCAAGAACATGGTCACCTATGCAGCAAAAATTTGCAATGAATAAAGCACTAGAACAAAAACTAATTGGACCAATGGAGGAGTCACATACCAAGCAACAATCTCCCAAAGCAGTTTTGTGAATGGAGCTTTGAGCAAGGAGATCGAAAATTGCAGCAAAGAGCTAGAACTCGTGCTTGAGCTGGATGGGGATTTTTTTGGTAGAAGATGAAGTGTGTGGGTGCTGGCATAAGTGGAGGGGGGCCACCAGGGGCCCACGAGACAGGGGGCGCGCCCTATAGGGGGGGCGCCCTCCACACTTGTGGCCTGGTGCTTGCCCCTCCTGCAGTGTTTTCGGTGCCTAAAATCCTCAAATATTCCATAAAAATCATACAAAATTTGCAGGGCATTTGGAGCACTTTTATTTTCAGGATATTTTTTAATGCACGAATAATTCAGAAAACAGACAGATAATACTATTTTTGCTTTATTTATTCTAAATAACAGAAAGTAAAAAGAGGGTACAGAAGGTTGTGCCTTCTAATTTCATCCATCTCATGATCATGAAAATGAATCCACTAACAAGGTTGATCAAGTCTTGTTAACAAACTCATTCCGAATAACACGAAACCGGAGAAATTTCGAATAACACTAAGTTACCTCAACGGGGATATGAAAATCCCCAACAATAAGAATATCATACTTTTTCTTGACAGTAGGGAGAGGAAATGCAAAACCTCCAATAATAATAGTTGGAACTTTTCCAATAGAATTGATGCTATGAACTTGAGATTGTTTCCTCTGAAAGTGTACTGTATGCTCATTACCATTAACATGAAAAGTGACATTGCCTTTGTTGCAATCAATAACAGCCCCTGCAGTATTAAGAAAAGGTCTACCAAGGATAATATACATACTATCGTCCTCGGGAATATCAAGAATAACAAAGTCCATTAAGATAGTGACATTTGCAACCACAACAGGCACATCCTCGCAAATACCGACAGGTATAACAGTTGATTTATCAGCCATTTGCAAAGATATTTCAGTAGGTGTCAACTTATTCAATTCCAGTCTACGATATAAAGAGAGAGGCACAACACTAACACCGGCTCCAAGATCACATAAGGCAGTTCTAACATAATTTCTTTTAATGGAGCATGGTATAGTTGGTACCCCTGGATCTCCAAGTTTCTTTGGTATTCCACCCTTAAAAGTGTAATTAGCAAGCATGGTGGAAATTTCAGCTTCCGGTATCTTTCTTTTATTTGTAATGATATCCTTCATATACTTAGCATAAGGATTTACTTTCAGCATATTAGTTAAGCGCATACGTAAGAAAATAGGTCTAATCATTTCAGGAAAGCGCTCAAAATCCTCATCATCCTTTGTCTTGGATTGTTTAGGAGGAAAGGGCATGGGTTTCTGAACTCATGGTTCTCTTTCTCTACCATGCTTCCTAGCAAAAAATCTATCTTATCATAACATTGATTCTTTGATTGTGGGTTATCAAGATCAACAGCAGGTTCCATCTCTACTTCATTGTTTTTTCTAGGTTGACCATCAACATGAACATAATCATTAACATTATCACTAGGTTCATGTTCATCACCTGATTGAGTTTCAGCATCAGAGATAGAAATATCGTTGGGATTCTCAGGTGTGTCTACAGTAGGTCCACTAGAAGCATGCAAAGTTCTATCGTTTTTCTTTTTCTTCTTTTTAGAAGAACTAGGTGCCTCCAAATTATTTCTCTGGGAATCTTGCTCGATTCTCTTAGGGTGGCCTTCAGGATACAAAGGTGCTGGGTCATTCTACCAGTTCTAGTAGCCACTCTAACAGCAAAGTCATTTTTATTATTTAATTTCTCAAGCAAATCATTTTGAGCTTTAAGTACTTGCTCAGCTTGAGTAGCAACCATAGAAGCATATTTGCTAACGAGTTGGAGTTCACCTTTAACTCTAGCCATATTATCGCTCACGCGGCCTATCTCGAAAGCATTATTCTTTAACTCTCTTCCAACATAAGCATTAAAACTTTCTTGTCTAGCCATAAAGTCATCAAATTCATCTAAGCATGTGCTATGAAATTTAGTAGAGGGGATTTCAACTTTATCATATCTATAGAGGGAATTTACCTTTACTACATGTGTCGGGTTATCAAGACAATGTGGTTCTTCAATAGGAGGTATATTAAGACCATGTATTTCTTCAATAGGAGGTAAATTCTTAACATCTTCAGATTTAATACCTTTTTCTTTCATTGATTTCTTTGCCTCTTGCATATCTTCAGGACTGAGAAATAAAACACCTCTCTTCTTCGGAGTGAGTTTAGGAATAGGATCTGGAGTTGGCTCAATTGGTTCAGGAATTGCCTCAGGAATTGGCTCAGGAAGAGTCCAATTATTTACATTAGTCAACATATTATTCAACAATATTTTAGCTTCGTCGACTGTTCTTTCCCTGAAAACACAACCGGCACAACTATCCAAGTAGTCTTTGGAAGCATCTGTTAGTCCATTATAAAAGATATCAAGTATTTCATTTTTCTTTAGAGGATGATCAGGCAAAGCATTAAGTAACCGGAGAAGCCTTCCCCAAGCTTGTGGGAGACTCTCTTCTTTGATTTGCACAAAATTATATATTCCCCGCAAGGCAGCTTGTTTCTTATGAGTAGGGAAATATTTAGCAGAGAAGTAATAAATCATATCCTGGGGACTACGCACACAACCAGGAGCAAGAGAATTATACCAATTCTTAGCATCACCCTTTAATGAGAACGGGAATATCTTAAGAATATAATAATAGCGAGACTTCTCATCATTAGTAAACAGGGTGGCTATATCATTTAACTTGGTAAGATGTGCCACAACAGTTTCAGATTCGAGGCCATAAAAAGGATCAGATTCAACTAAAGTAATAATCTCAGGATCAATAGAGAATTCATAATCCTTATCAGTAACACAGATAGGTGAAGTAGCAAAAGCAGGGTCAGGTTTCATTCTAGCATTAAGAGACTGCTGCTTCCATTTAGCTAATAATTTCTTAAGATCATATCAATCATTGCAAGCAAAGATAGCTCTAGCAGCTTCTTCATTCATAACATAACCCTCAGGAACAACAGGCAATACATCATCATTGGGAGAATTTTCATCATCACTATCATCAATAATAGCATCTTTAATAATTTCATTCCCCCTAACTCTAGCAAGTTGTTCATCAAGAAATTCACCTAATGGCAATGTAGTATCACGCACAGAAGTAGTTTCATCATGCATAGCAGAAGTGGCATCATCAATAACATGCGACATATCAGAATTCATAGCAGTAGCAGGTTAAGGTGTCGCAAGCTTACTAATAACGGAAGGAGAATCTAGTGCAGATCTAGATGGCAGTTCCTTACCTACCCTCGTAGTTGAGGGCAAAATCGTAGTTCGGTCGTCTTTCAAGTTCTTCATAGTGATCAACAGATATAAATCCCAAGTGACTCAGAGAATAGAGCTATGCTCCCCGGCAACGGCGCCAGAAATTAGTCTTGATAACCCACAAGTGTAGGGGATCGCAACAGCTTTCGAGGGTAAAGTATTCAACCCAAATTTATTGATTCGACACAAGGGGAGCCAAAGAATGTTCTTGAGTATTAGCAGTTGAGTTGTCAAATCAACCACACCTGGATAACTTAGTATCTGCAGGAAAGTATTTAGTAGCAAAAGTGGTATGATAATAAAGGTAACGGTGGCAAAAGTAAAGATAATTGTTTTTGGGTTTTTGTAGTAGTTGTAACAGCTGCAATGGAAAAGTAAATAGGCGAAGAACAATATGTGAAAAGCTCGTAGACAATGGATTAGTGATGGATAATTATGTCGGATGCGATTCCTCATGTAATAGTGATAACATAGGGTGACACAGAACTACCTCCAGTTCATCAATATAATGTAGGCATGTATTCCATAAATAGTCATACGTGCTTATGGAAAAGAACTTGCATGACATCTTTTTCCCTACCCTCCTGTGGCAGCGGGGTCCTAGCGGAAACTAAGGGATAGTAAGGCCTCCTTTTAATAGAGAACCGGAACAAAGCATTAGCACATAGTGAATACATGAACTCCTCAAACTACGGTCATCACCGAGAAGTATCCCGATTATTGTCACTTCGGGGTTGTCAGATCATAACACATAATAGGTGACTATAGACTTGCAAGATAGGATCAAGAACACACATATATTCATGAAAACATAATAGGTTCAGATGTGAAATCATGGCACTTGGACCCTAGTGACAAGCATTAAGCATAGCAAAGTCATAGCAACATCAATCTCAGAACATAGTGGATACTAGGGATCAAACCCTAACAAAACTAACTTGATTACATGGTGAATCTCATCCAACCCATCACCGTCCAGCAAGCCTACGATGGAATTACTCACGCACGGCGATGAGCATCATGAAATTGGTGATGGGGGATGGTTGATGATGATGAAGGCGACGAATCCCCCTCTCCGGAGCCCTGAACGGACTCCAGGTCAGCCCTCCCGAGAGAGATTAGGGCTTGGCGGCGGCTCTGTGTCGTAAAACGCGATGAAACTTTCTCTCTGATTTTTTTCTCCACGAACGTGGATATATGGAGTTGGAGTTGAGGTCGGTGGAGGTCCAGGGGGCCCACGAGATAGGTGGGGCACACCCTGTAGGGAGGGCGCCCCCCTGTCTCATGGACAGGGTGTGAGCCCCCTGGTGTATTTCGCCCAGAAATTCTTATTAATTCCAAAAAGTGCCTCCGTGGATTTTCAGGACATTCAGAGAGCTTTTCTTTTCTACACATAAAACAACATCATGGCAGTTCTGCTGAAAACAACGTCAGTCCGGGTTAGTTTCATTCAAATCATGCAAGTTAGAGTCCAAAACAAGGGCAAAAGTGTTTGGAAAAGTAGATATGTTGGAGGCGTATCACGGACCCCACAGAACATGGGGAAGAACGGGCCGATCTCCCCATTAATGTTCACCGTGGTGCGGCCTTAAGAGACCATCTGCATTACTCTGGTCACCCACCTATAGTCAAAGCCCTTCCGAAGCAAACATTCTCGAAGGAAGGTCCAGCTAACCGTGTCATAAGCCTTGTGGAAGTCCAGTTTCAGGAAGGCTGCCTTGAGGTGTTTGGAGTGCACCTCATGGAGAGCTTCGTGGAAAACTAGGACTCCATCAAGGATATAGCGGCCCTGGATGAAGGCCGGCTGATCAGGGTGAGTGATCCGGTCAGCTATAGGGGCCACCCTAATGGTGTACCCCTTAGCGAGGACGCGGAAGATGATGTTAATCACTATAATCAGCCGAAATTGCCGGATGTCCGGGGCTCCCGTCACCTTAGGGATGAGAGTGATTACCCCATAATTCAGCCGGCCGAGGTCAATGGTCCCAGCCATGAACTCGTCAAATAGGGCCATCACCTCAGGTTTGATCACCTCCCAGAAGGTCTGGAAGAACTTCACTGGGAGGCCATCCGGGCCTGGAGTCGAGGAGGGGTTCATGCCCTTAATAGCCGCCCAAACTTCCTCCTCCGAGAACGGGGCCGTGAGGGCCGCGTTATCCGCAGGCGAGACGCAACAGTGGGCAGGCCAAATGTTGTGCGCAAGGGCAAGAACTCCCCGAGGGGAGGCAGAGAATAGGTCTCTGTAGAAGCCATCAACATGCGCTCGGATGTCCTCCGGCCGCTGAAGGAGGGTCAGACCATCCCACAGGAGGGGGTGGAATTGTGGCACCTACGGCCATTAGCAATAGCCTGGAAGTAGGCAGTATTGGCATCCCCCTTGAGGACCCAATTCTGTGTACCTCGCAAGCGCTAGTAGGCCTCCTCATCGGTGTAGATGACCATGAGCTGATCTTCCAAGTCATATCTAAGCATCCATTCGTCTGCCGAAAGACCAGCGGCGTCAGCCCGCAGGTCGAGTGCCTGGATGCCCTCAAGGAGAGCCTTCTTCCGGTCACGAATGTCCCGACCCATGTTTGCACCACACCCTTTCATGAATTGCCGCGACCGCTTGGCGTAGAAATGCCAAGAATCGATGGTCGACAAGGCCCTATGGGGGGCGTCCCTCGCCTCACTCCACCTGGCGACCACCGCGGCGGTGAAGCCTGGTTGACGCAACCAGAAGGTCTCAAAACGGAAGTGTGGCGGCAGAGGGGGGCGCTCATTCTCTGAACAGAGGAGAAGGGGAACATGGTCGGAACCAATCCGCGTAATCGCTCGCAGCTATGCTAGGGGACACCTAATGTCCAACTAGATTATAGTTGACAATGGGGATGTATTTGCGTCGTTACCTTGTTGAAGGCATTGCTCGGATAAGTTCGGACTTGTTCTTTAGGGTGAAAAATCTAGAAACTATCCTCTGGTGGCTGGATCCAGTGACGACAACGCTTGAACGTCATTTCCATTCTGAAGGTGTTGTTCTTGTGGTGTCAAGAGATGATTGGTGAGGGTATGGTCATTGTTGTAGTTATCGACCGTTGTGATGATCTCTCGGGTTTTTTCTTTTTCGTCGCTTAAGCATAACTTTGGTCTTGTGTGAATTTGGTATTTGCCAACTTGTTTTTATGTGTGTGCGCGTTGGTGTTAGCTGTATGCATCATAGTTGGTGTGTGATTATTGTCTTTGTATTCACTTGATGCTTCATTTTGAGTCAATAAAATCCATCCTTTGTTGAAAAAACACATGTGTTGATTTCTATTACCCAGTCTCGAGCTCTGGGGTACCAAGTGTTGTTGTTGTAATCTTAACCAAGATTAACAAATTGACATTGGATATTTTTGGATAGCAATGATGTTTTATACATGAAAAATAATAAATTCAATGTCTATTCTTTAGTTGCCAAATCACACCTTGAAGCATTTCTATTATGCTTAGAAATCGGTATGTTTGGAAACTAGCTGTTGGATTTAAGTAGATGACTAAGCCACAAAGTTCTAGTGATAGTGTGCATTGCATGTTCATCTCTGTGGCCTTGTTCGCAAGGATGCGGTGTTTAATAAAGGTAAAGGGTCAAGTTTTAAGGCAATTTATTTGGATACACACTAGGTGTCATCAACGATAAGTGAAACTATCTAAGGCTTGATCCAATCAATACCGTGTGAATGCCCCACGTAGTCCATCACACCCAAGACAACACATCGCCGACCATGGAGGAAACTTTCCATGCGAGGAGATCATGTAGAATACAAAGGAAATGCTCCAACATATTGGGAACCCCTATGTGATTGATGCTCCAATGTGGATTTCTCCACACTAGTGCTATATAAAGGGCTAGAGGGACATAGGAAGTGGGAGCCATGCCTTTCTGAGAGCCAATAGCATTTATACAGTGTAGAGACCTCAACACTTTCTATTGAGACCAAGTTCCATCTGGTCGAGTTTTCTTAACTCGTCGAGTGCCCCTGATATTGTAACCCTTTGTACTCACCACATATATAGGGACGTTGAGTAGGCAAGGCAAGAAGTGTGGCTTTTACCCATGGCAGGGGCCTGAACCTGGGTAAATTGTGTGTCCCAGGGCCACAGGTAACCTCACATGGTATTCTCACTAATAAAAATCCACAGTCGTTCCAGTATGACCCGATGAAAATCCCTTGACGGTTGAAGCCAACCGAGGGGATATCAAATCGATTATATGTCTTTGTTCTCATCTTCCTCATTGCAGGACAAATCATCGGGAACAAACGGGAGAATAGCCCGAGAGCCTACCTAGCAAATATGTACCGGATGCCTTTTCTATTTGATAGAATCTCCAACTCTAGGAGAAGAAGGTCAAGAGAGTCCGAGAAGGAAGGACAACCCTATCCATGACAGTTCCTGAGAAAACTCAGGATTCCCATTTTTTAAATCTATTAAAAGTTTGGATGGCCAAAAGTTAAAATGGGATATCTGATGCTACAAGGGCATCCATAGGATGATACATAAAAGTATTGCCCAAGAAAGAAACCATGCATCAGAAATCCAAGGAAAGAAGCATGCCTCGGGAGAGGAAGTACGGAAGAGGCAAAGGTACTACATTCATTGGTCATACAGGCATATGAGGCCGTGATCAAACCCCACATGAACTACATAACCGGAGAACAATGCCGAGTAGCGAGGAATTCGTTCAACACTAGAACAGAAAGGATGGGGTTAATGACCAAAATCTAGCCCATGCCAGCCAAATATAGTTAGGTGGCATGATCAAATATCTAGTCAGATAAAGAAGAGACATTTCCTACAAAAAAGAGAGACATTCCACTAGGCCAAGGCACTGCGTATTTTTCACCAATCTTCCCAATCATGATAGTACTAGATATCTCTTAAACAATATACTAGCTGGTGACGACAGGGTACGGGGAAGTGCGGTTCTGATGGGATGGTCCACTCTAGCAAACTAGCACCCTGAAGAATCACATAGAAGAATGCCAAGATAAGATAGTCACAGAAGGGTGAAAGAGTACATACACACCGTGGTAACACCATAGGGTACCATGCGAGAAACATCGCAAGATCATACACCCCATCACTAAATAAGAGGAAAGATGGCCAAAAACATACGTGGGAAGACCACCAAATAGATGGTGCATAATCCAGCGCTCACAAACGCACGACACACCCACCCTGGCCCCCAAGGAAACAAGAGGAACAATCCCTTGAAGGAACTATGACATGGCTGAAAATGCGACTACATACACGAAGAAGTGCATATGTGGTTTTGTTGGACACACCACAACAGTAAAAGTGTACTTCAGGGAAAGGAATACAAGAAATAGGAGGATGCAAGCGAGTTATCTAAAATCTAGGGCAAACTGTCATCACACCAAAGCAAACCTAGGACCAAGAAGCTCCCCAGCAGCCACAACACCGGGTAAAAAAAGACTGAGAGTCTAGAACATCCCTAGCAAGAACGAGGTCACAAAACTCAATACTTAATACAACCAACACATTGGTGGGATCATTATACCTCCTAAATGTATCTATAGTTTTTGCAACATTCATGCTATATGTTGGTAAATTATGCCATATATTACTTTTTGAACCAACATAACATAAAGGCTACTTTTCCATATTTGTTGCATTGATTTCAGGTATTTAGGAAATACAATTGAACACGGAAAAAATATGGCGATTTGTAAAACGTGGAGCATAACATACACCACTAAGGAGGGGCAGTGGGGAGCCATGTGGCCCCCACATGGCCAGGCCAAGAGGCTTAGGGGGAGCTGGCTAGGCCATGTGGGTCCCATGGGCACCCCCGATGCAACTCTTCATTCCTTGATGCTTATATAACACTACTAAACACCATCATATTGACCATGGGATTTTTATGTCACCACCACTTCACAATCCGAGGTGGAACTCACCTTCAACCCTGTTCTAGAACTCTACTAGAGGGGGTGGGGTTCTTCATGTTCTGCATCAACAACCATTCTTTAATTCTACCATCATGTGTGAGTAGTCCATCCTCCGGACAATGGTTTCACAATGATGGATATTCAACATTTTTCTCTCACATGCCTCAATAAAATATGACATGAGTTATCCTACATAATTATGATCCATCTAATGTAATTTTCTCTAGTATTACTTTAGTCATGTGATGAATTATTATGTTATGGTCGGGTTATAAGTGTTGCTTTGCATTGACTACATATGTATATTGCTCCTTGAGCTAGTAGTTTTATCGTTCGCCGGTTTAAATAGACAATCAATAGAGGTAGTGGTGTGCATTAGTTAGGTTTCATCTTTGTAGCTGGAGTATTTCAGTTATAGCAAGATAAAAAAACTTATAACTATATTCTCGCCACTAGAACAAAAATATTGACTCGTTGCTGATGAGAGCGGCGAGGGGAATGTTATCAACTCAATATCCGGGGTCTCGTGGACATAGCAACTGTGTGCACTTAATATCTCTTTATACTAAGTTATGATCCAAATTCGTAAAGGCTAATTTTTGATGGAGTGGAGCGAAGCTGTCGGTGTACTAAGACATGGGTGCCTTTGTACCCTGACTTGTGCACAGGCAGTAGTAGACTTCCAGATGGTAGGGCTTGCCCGAGGACTACTCTAAACAAGACTCAATACTTGGTTAACAAAAGCATGAAGAAGACCTCCAGGTAGGTCATTGAGAAGTACTAAATACAAGTACTGAAGATCAAGTATCAAGCCACTCGCAAGTGAAGACCTGGCAAGCTCCATGTTGGCAAGCTCTCATTACTTGTCCATCGCTCCACCTCAGCGACACACCAGTCACCTGTCAAGTAGGTGTCAAGCAGGCAGGTTGTTTGGTGAGCTCTGTCTGGGCACGTGTCAGCTCACCGCCGGAATGATAAACTTTAATGACACTTGTCCCTGGAGTGTATCGAGATAATATGAGGTAGTTGGGCGATGACACATAAGGAGAGGCTATCCTTGCTGGCAAGCATCACCAGTGCGACACCTCACGGCGCATTTAATGTGTTTGTCCTAGTCCGTCGGAGTTAGGTATTTAGCACTATAGCCACTCTTTACCTTGTGTAAAGATTATTTTACCATTGTGATGACCCCTTCATCTATAAAAGGAGGCCCATGGATATCTTTACAAAGTTTGACACTTTGCTCATTTACACACGTGTAGCTGCACTTCTCGTGCACCTTGCAAGCAAGCGGCACTCCTTGTACTTGAGCTCAAACACATTCAATACACAAAGCAGGAGTAGGGTTTTATGCCTCACGGCGGCCCGAACCTAGGTAAAACTTGTGTATTCTGCTGATTCTGCTCTTTGTGCACGTGGATCCCCATAGTCGAACTGCAAAGGGGCCTTTGTCGGTCCCATAGATAGTTGTACGCATGACATAAGCCCCGTCACCAAAAGGCTTGGGCCATAGCGAAATGGTTTATTACTCCATCCTGAAGTAAATTCGGGTTCAATAGTCGACCAATTCGGGTTCAGCGGAGTTGGCCAGGCGTGGTGGCCGGGGCGACATCCCTATTCATGGGACGCCTGCGGCCTCCACCCTGTCCATCTTCTCGTGAGGGGGCTTGTTGGGGATATAACTATTGGGTATGAACTGCCAAGGAGGGGTCGGGTCATACCACTGATGGTTCATAATGAGAAGGCATATGAAGATGTTGAAGATGGCGGTTCACAAAGCAAGCTTATTGAAGGCCCAAGACCCAAAGATGACTTGAGGCCCACGAGCGTAAACCGCCATATGTTAACTTGTATGTTAAGGAAAGTGTAGTTCTGTCATCGAGCCGGACACATTGTGTATGAGCCGGCCGGGACTCTGTAAGCCACTGGGCATCAACCTGTGTATATAAAGGGGTGACCAGGCGGCGGTTTAGGGCAAGAAACAACAAGTCGAGAACTAGGTCAAGCGTATTCGCTCCCTGGTAATCGAAACCCAAGCAATACAATCTAAAGCAGGAGTAGGCCTTTACCTCGTTGCGAGGGGCCGAACCTGGGTAAACTCTCTGTGTCCCTTGTCCCGTTTTAACCCCTTAAAGTTAACCTCGTAGCGATGGCTCCACACCTAAGTCCTCATGCTAGGGCATCTGCCGTGACAATTCCACGACAGTTGGCGCCCACCATGGGGCCAGCGCACGATGGTTTCGAGTTCTTGAAGGGCAGCTTCGCAGGGCTCAGGGGATACACTATGGGCCGGATGACTAAGAGTCGTCATGGCAAGCTCTACATCAATGACGAGGGCTGGGGCCCTGAGGTATAGGTACCGGGTCCCCTTTGGAGGAATCTATATCTTCATTGGCAAGATTGGTGAGCCAGAAGCTGAGCCGGACATCTGCACCAACAGCATTGAGACGGCTTAGCGCGCGCGACCCACCAAGGCTCAAACCGCCCCGAAGCATGTCTTTGTTGGCTTTGTTCAAGGAGCGGAAGGAGGATCTGAATCCGGTGGTGAGACGGTTGTCTACTCAGGCGACGAGTCCTCAACTGGTGAAACCAATTCCATCTATCAGGTTTAGGATGGCGAGCTTGGGGGCTGTTCCGATGGTGAAAGTATTCCGGACCCCGACGAGCCACCAAACCAGGTTACGATCTTCATGGCCGGTACGCAACCAGGGCAGAATTCTTCAACTGCAGTAACAATGATCTCCGAGACTGCGACGGCAGCGGCAGCCGGGGCAGGAGGCCCTGTGTGCCCACCGGCTCAAGTTTTATCTGATCTATTGGATGCCCTGGCAACATTGTTAACGGCGGAGGTAAACCCGGTGAACCAAACTCAGCATAATGCAGATGTTGCAAAGTTGTGTGACGAGATAGCCCAAGCCAAAGAGGATCTAAACACGGAGAACACCCGGATGGAAATGGAGCGAGCCGCCTTTCAGAGGAAGGCAGAATGGCTACAAGCAGAGAGATTTCACCTAAGCTTGGACAGGGACGCATCAAGCGTTGTCTTTAACAAAAGGCATGTGAGTCGGTTGCCCCCAGTTTACGATGCGAGGAACCTTTTCAACACGCCTGGGGCAGGGACCAGTAACCCGCCTGGTGTGGATCGAGCCGTTGAGGCACCGGCGGCCAGAGAACCGGTTCAGCCACGTACTACAGACCCCCACGTTCGAACTTGACCCCTCCCCAGCATGTTCCGACGCCTCCGGGTCATTTTTCTAATCCTTTGGATAACATGATAGCTGCGGCCACTCGACTGGCGGCTCTCCCGGTCCAGGATGAGTCACCTACGGTGATGGAAATACAGAGAGTCGGAGAACTTCTTTAGATGGCTGTGGCTCAACAGGCAGCTTATTCATATAGTCACGATCATCTCCATTCAACACCCCGTCCAAGCCGGAGTTATAGCAGGCATATTAAAGAACCGACCGTTTCAAGTAGTGAGTGGCACCACAATCAGCCTCGTAGGCCTAACCCGCTGCGTGTTGGTAATGATGCTCAGGATGTGGTGGACTAGGGTAGAGCGCGGCGTGAGGCGGAGCTACCGGCTCAGCTAGTGGCTCAGCAGCAATCTTCGGTTTACCCGTCGGCGTCTATGGGGGCAGGAGTAACTTATAGAACCTTGGGTGTGTCGTGTCTAGTGTCGGCTCTAAGCAATGAGCGCTTGCCTAAGGATTTCAAGGGCCCCCGTAAGGTGCCTAATTACACGACGGATCGGCCCCCAGAGGCTTGGATCAAGAGCTATGAGATGGCTATGGAGATGCTGGATGTTAGTGATGCTGCATGTGCTAAGTATTTCACCATGATGTTGGATGGGCCGGCTCGTACTTGGTTAAAAAGCCTGCCTGCTAACTCCATTGGATCATGGGCGGAGTTGAAAAGGTGATTCATTCAAAATTTTAAGGACACGTGCAAACAGCCTATGTCAGTTCTGGATCCGGATTCCTGTGTTCAAGGTGAAGGCGAGTCAACAACCAATTGGGTGCGTCGGATCTCAGCTATTATACACTCATCAAACAGCATCAATGCCGGTTCAGCAGTCCTGATGTTAGAGAAGAATTGTCGCTTTCTTCCCCATAAGCAGAAATTGGGATGGCTTAAGCGTAACTGTAATGATATGGGGGAGCTCATGGCGGCTCTCGTCAAGTATACCAACTCTGATAGCACTAAGGACCCTGAGTCTAATGAGGAGAAGACTAGGAAGGGGAAGAAGAGTGGCAATACAAAGGGACAGCATAACATGGTAGGTCAAGGTGGTAATGGTAAACGTAAGGCAGACGGCGGGTTAGACTTCGTGGCTAACACCAACACGCAGAATAATAACCAGCGTCGTAAGGGGAAAACACAGGCGCCCCCGTTTGGAGGGTCGAAGTTCAACCTTGAGGCCATGATGAATCATCATCCAAAGCATGGGACCCAGGATAAGCCGACCAGTCATCTGTGGAAAGATTTCTTCATCATGAGGGAGTATAGAAACTCTAACTTTTTTCAGAACAATCATGGCCCGCACGATGGTTCAGATTTCGGCTCTCACAGACCTGGCTTTGGAGGTTGCGGCTCAAGCTCCGGCTTTCAAGGCCAAGGTAATCACGGTGGTTTTAATCAGCAAGCTGGCCAAGGGAATTCACAGTAGCAGCCTGGTTATCAGAGTAATCCAAAGAAGTTGAATGGTGGCCAGTACCATGTGTTCACCACAAGCTTGTGCAAGAGAGATCAAAAAATCCACAAGCGGGCGGTTAACTTTGTTGAGCCGGCGGTGCCTCGTTATTTAAGATGGTCTGAGCAGCCTATTGTATGGAGCCATGAGGATCACCCACCCCGGTTTGAAAATCCAGGACAGTTGGCATTGGTGGTTGCTCCACAGGTAGGAGGATATAAGCTTACGAAGGTGCTCATGGATGGGGGCAGCAGTATCAATATCGTTTACTATGAGACTTTTCGTCATATGAATTTGACTGACAAAGATCTTAAGGCGTCTTCTACTGTTTTCCATGGGGTGGTGCCTGGTAAGTCAGCGTATCAAGTGGGTAAGATAACACTGGAGGTGGCCTTTGGAGATGATCATGATTCCAGAGCCGAGAAATTGACCTTTGAAGTGGTAAAGATCAAAAGTCTGTACCATGCTTTGTTTGGGCGGCCGGCTTATGCCAAGTTTATGGCACGACCATGTTATGTTTATTTGCAGCTTAAGATGCCGAGTCATATGGGAACCATCACGGTGCATGGTGATAGAAAGATTGCTCTGGATTGTGAATAAGGTGATGCTGCTTATGCTGAGTCAGCCTATGCCACTAAAGAGTTGAAGTTTTATAAAGACAATGTTGACCCGGCGGATATGACGCCTTTGAAGAAGCCAACTACAGAAAATGATCCCTGTTGAAGTTTAAATCGGCAGATGACACTAAGCTAGTTGATTTTGTGCCCGGTGACTCGTCGAAGAAGTTCAACATCAGTGCTAATATGGATCCGAAATAGGAAAGCGCGTTCATCGAGTTCATCTGTGAGAACCGGGACATATTTGCATGGAAACCTTCTGACATGCCAAGTGTACCAAAGGAACTCGCTGAGCAAACTATTAATGTGGATCCCAAGTTTAAGCCGGTCAAGCAGTTTCTTCATTGTTTTAATGAGAGGCGTAAGGAAATTGGTGAAGAGGTGGCCCGGCTCTTGGCGGCAGGGTTCATCATTGAAGTTTTTCATCCTGTGTGGTTGGCTAACTCGGTGCTGGTACTTAAGAAAAACGGCACTTGGCGTATGTGTGTGGATTATATAGACCTTAACAAGGCCTGTCCGGCTGATCCTTTTGCTCTCCCTTGTATTGCTCTGATTATTGATGCTACAGCGGGTTGTGAGCGTTTGAGTTTTTTGGATGCTTATTCTGGTTATCATCAGATCAAGATGGCAGTTAAGGACCAGGAGAAGACAACTTTCATCACTCCCTTTGGAGCCTTCTGCTATGTGTCTACGCCTTTTGGGCTTAAGAGTGCCCGGGCGACTTACCAACGGTGTGTTCAAAATTGCATTCATGGTCAGATTGGGCGCAATGTTCACGCTTATGTGGATGATATTGTTGTGAAATCCAGGAAGAAGGAGACTTTGATAGATGATCTGAAAGAGACCTTTCACAATCTCCGGGTCTATAATATGATGCTTAACCCGGCCAAGTGTGTTTTTGGCGTGCCAGCAGGCAAGTTATTGGGTTTCCTAGTTTCTGATAGGGGCATTGAAGCTAACCTGGAGAAAATCAAGCCTGTCACTTCTTTGGCTAAGCCGGCGTGTATCAATGACATCCAGCGTTTGGTGGATCGTATTGCGGCCTTGAGACGGTTTATAAGCCGCCTGGGTGAGAAGGCTATTCCTCTATATCAAATGATGAAGAAGATAGATGCCTTTGTCTGGAGCAACGCTGCTAATGAGGCGTTTGAGGCGCTTAAGAGACATCTGGCTGAGCCGCCGGTTCTTGTAGCTCCTATTGAGAAGGAGCCATTTCTTTTATACGTGGCTGCAAACAATAGAGTTGTTAGTGTGGCAGTTGTGGTTGAAAGGAAGAAGTCAGGTAAGGAGTATCCGGTTCAAAGGCCGGTTTATTATGTCAGTGAGGTGCTCATCGAGTCTAAGCAGAGATACCCACATTGGCAGAAATTGGTTTACGGCGTGTTCATGGCTAGTTGCAAGTTGAAGCAATATTTCCTTGGTCATCCCATCACTGTGGTTAGTTCTGGTCCATTGGGGGATATTATTCAAAACAGAGAAGCCACAGGTCGGGTAGCTAAGTGGGCCATTGAGCTTGGACCCCATGGCTTGAAGTATGTGCCTCGGACGGCTATAAATTCTCATGCACTTGTAGATTTCATCAATCGTTGGATGGAGCTGCAGATGCCTGAGGATAAGCCAGATAATACATATTGGACTATTCATTTTGATGGGTCCAGGCAATTAGAAGGCTCGGGGGCTGGAGTTATATTGACTTCCCCACGAGGTGATAAATTTTGTTATGTTTTAAGGTTGATGTTCCCTTGTACTAACAATGCAGCCGAGTATGAAGCCTTACTCCATGGTCTACGGATGGCCAAGGAGATGAATCTAAGCCGGGTACGGTGCTTTGGCGACACAGATTTGGTGGCTCGGCAAGTGTCAGGAACTTGGGATTCAAAGGATCCACTCATGGAGGCTTATCGCCGAGAGGTTGATGCTATTGCTGGTCACTTTAAAGGGTATCAAGTGGAGCATGTTGATCGTAGGAAAAATGAAGTTGCTAATGCTTTAAGCCGGTTGGGGTCTCAGCGTAAGCTGGTCCCCCCTAATATTTTGCTGGATGTTTTGCATAACCCATCAGTGAAGTTGCCTACAGAGGAGGATTTGGCAGTTCCTGACCTGGAAGCACAGTTGGTGGCGGCTCTCCATGTCATCCCGGATTGGACCTTCCATATTTGGCTTATATGACCCAGGGCGAGTTACCTTAGGATGAAACATTGGCCAGGCAAATAACCCGGAGGTCTAAGTCGATGACTATTGTCAATGGTGAGCTACACAGATGCAGTGTTACATGAGTGTTTCAACGATGCATTTCTCCTAAGGAGGGCCGTGAAATTCTAAGGGAGATTCATAAAGGAGATTGCGGTCATCATGCCAGCTCTAAATCTTTTGTTGCTAAAGCTTTTCATCATGGGTTTTATTGGCTGATGTCTCATGCGGATGCTAAAGATCTAGTCAGTAAATGTGATGGCTGTCAGAAATTTTCACGACGAGCTCATGTGCCGCTCAAGAATTGAAGATGATTCCAATAACTTGGCCGTTTGCAGTCCGGGCGCTGGATATGGTTGGGCCTTTCAAAAGGTCTAAGGCTAAAAAGACTCATCTCCTAGTAGTTGTTGACAAGTTTACAAAGTGGGTTGAAGCTGAGCCGGCCAGCAAATGTGATGCAACCACGGTGGTTCAATTCATCAAAAAGGTGATCTTTCATTTTGGATACCCTTATAGATCATCACTGATAATGGTACTAATTTGTCTAAGGGTGCAATGAAAGAGTTCTGTCAAAAGAGCATATCTGGCTTGATGTATCATTAGTGGATCACCCCCAGTCTAATGGTCAAGCTAAATGAGCTAATCAACAAATCTTGAAAGGTATCAAGCCCCGACTTATGGTCCCTTTGCAAAGGACACCGGGTTGTTGGGTGGAAGAGTTTCCCTCGGTGCTTTGGAGTATCAATACCACCCCCCAACAGATCTACGGGTTACACACCTTTCTTCATGGTTTACGGAGAAGAGGCGCTTCTCTCTAGTGACATACGTCACGACTCGCCCCATGTGACGACCTATGTTGAAGCTGATAATGAGAAAGCACGTCGGGATGCTATTGACCTGTTGGATGAAGAGCGTGACCTTGAGGCGGCTCATTCGATGATTTACCAACAAGATCTGCATCGTTATCACAGTCGTCGGGTTAAAACCAGAACTTTTCAAGAAGGTGATTTGGTGTTCCAGCTCATCCAGGATCAAACTGACATGCACAAGCTATCCCCACCTTGGGAAGGACCATTTGTGGTCAGCAAGAATCCGAACAATGGGTCATACTAGCTTATCAATGTTCGAGACCACAAGGACTCACGCACGTCGGAGGAGGAGACCCACCGGCCGTGGAATATTGCTCATCATCGGCCTTATTACACCCGAGCCACCGGCTCTTGTGATGTACATACTTCTATCAATGTATATATTATGATTAGTATAATAAAGCTGGCATCCTTGATGATTCAGGGCCTCTGTCATTTCATTTCTGACAACCTGAGTCTTTATTTACTTCATAAGGTCATTTGGGGGCTTCCTGCTCATTGAGCATAGCTATGACCCTTTTGATCTGGCTTGTATGCCTTGATTACAAATACTTGGGGGCTTCTTGCTCATTGAGCATAGCTATGACTGCCCTACTGGTCTGGCTTGTATGCTTGGATCGAAATATTACTTGGGGGCTTCTTGTTAAATGAACAAAAGCTTTGTTGTCCCTCGTAATAGGCTTGGACACCTGGTGTATTCACCAAAAATCCGGGTTATCCTGCCTGTATATGCCTGCCACTCCGACCAGGTAATCTTGGAATGACTCGCCATACTCTTAACAGTTAATCTTTTAAAGACCCTGAACTTGTCAATGTTAAAACAGCAATTTGGTCATGTGAGGCCCGACTTACAGGTTTGAATTAAGGAGTAACTTAGTGGCTGTCCAGCCCTTGAATATCATTTGACGTTGAGGCTTGGCAGCCATTGAATGCCTTGTTTTTCTATTTCCTTTTTTTCTTTGAATCTTTTTGATGATGTGCATTTATGCCGTATTGATATATGGTTGAAATTCAACTCAGTCCATGATGATTGGACCTTTATTTGATAACATCCGGTATTTTGTTAACCCGACCTGGCTTTGGACGTTAAGTCGCCTGTGTATGATGATCATATCTATGGAGTCCTGAACTCTCAAATTTTGGGGGATGTTACCCTTTGTTGTCTAAGGCGTTGTAAGCCGGCAACATGAATAAATTACACAGAGTGTTGTGCTCTGTATTGAGACTGTTGCCCTTATTGCACATGGTCTTGTAAGCCAGCAATACACATAAGTATCAGGGGTATGATATTTATTTTGTTATAATTATATGAGGTTTTTGATAAACCTGCCCAGGTTATGGACATCAGTCACCAGTGGCTTGTTATGTGGGACTTTTTAACCCACCTTGGGGTAATCCGCCAAGGTACTTGTGCTCTGTTTGTATGCAGGGTTTATGAAAATATGCTTAGGCAAAATTGATAATGAATATGAGCATTAACATTGGATCATCAAAGAAGATCAAAATAGCTCATCAAGTGTTATGCAGATCAAACACGAGCGATGGCATGACAGATAATTGTTTAAAGCTAGCCTATTACAAGGCAGCAAACGGCCCAAAAGAATTAAGTGTTTTTGGCAAAGTATCTTAGCTAGCAGATGCTAAGCCAGCCTGCGGCTCACTAGTCTTGGCCTTGGCGAGTCGAAGGTTGTGGGTCATCCAACACCGGTTCATCCTTCTCCTCTTCACCTATTGGTTGGAAATCAGAGGTTGCCCAGTTGATCCCAGTTAAAGCTCTGAACACAGCTTCATCACTAATAAGTGTTGACGGGTCAATATCAGGAGCAAAAGTGTGCTTACGGATTGGAGGAGTAAGGTCATGTGAATCATGGATCGGCATCGTAAGCCAGCTGATAATGTGACAGATTGGTATCTTCAGCCAGCTTACTGGCCAGAGGACGCATTTCCCTTGCTATTGAAGCAAAGTCTTTTGTGCTGAAGAGCGACCCGTCCTCTTTTACGCTGGGGCAGCCATTAGCCAAATCTGTCGGCTCAAGATCTGCTTTCCATGCTTTGGCCCAGGTTAGCGCGGTGAGTGCACCGGCTCTTGCAGCTGATTTCTTCAGTTCTTCGGTCCACAGGGGCAACACATATGCTTCTCCAATGTGTCCTTGATAAGGGTTGGCGGTTGTTTCTTATGAGCAGCTGTGCAAATATCTCGTTGTATGCCAGTGTATAATTGTTCTACAAGGGTGTAGGCGGCTTTCAATTTTTTGCGCATATCTGAGCCAAGGTGGGCAATTCTGGAGCCTGCGTCATTAAGAAAATCTATAAGCCAGATGCATAGTGATTACAATGCATTGGAAGCAAAAAAATTGAGATGCCGTTACTTACCAAAGATGGCAGCAGTCATGGCATTTACTTGATGTTTTAAGCCGGCGAGCTCTTTAGCCACCGGCTTAAGAGACGCTTTGGCATCCTATGCTCTTTTCAACAGAGCTGATTTATCGGTCTCCCAGCCGGCTTGATCAGCCTTGAAGTCTTTCTTCAGCTTTTCTATCTCTGCCAAGGCAGTGGTCAGCTCTGTTTTCGCCTTGGAGGTTTCTGATTGCTGAGACTTAATGTTTTCTTGAAGGTCAGCGACTTGGGAGTCTTTGACAGTGAGTTCAGCCTGCAGGATATAAATAACAGTCAGGTTAAAGTCATCTTATTTAGAAGTCCCAAGCACAATACAAGTATTTTACTTGGCACTTCGGGCTAATGCAGCTTGCTCTTTTTCAAAAGACAAATTCATGATGACCTGGTTGCTATATGATGACTATAGCCGGTTCATGGGGGCTATATGCTTGAATTTTTTAGACACATGTGGTAATGAGACCCGACTTGTCTTGAAAGATTAAGCCGGCCCTTGAGGGTTACATATGTGAAATTAAATCATTACTATTTAAAGTCCCGACTCATCTTGACAGACTAAGCCGGCCCTCGGGGGCTACACATGCAAAGTTGAAGTATTACTATTGGAAGTCCCGGTTTATCTTGAAAGTATAAACCAGCCCTTGGGGGCTACTGGAATTGATGTGTAAAGCTATTAAAGTTTACAACACATTCTATTCTATCATGTCCAATAAACTTGGCGGCTAAGGGTAGTATGTTCATATGAAGAGAGATGTAGTGATTACCTCAAAGCGCTCCTTCATCAAATTTACCAAGCTGGCTTCAAGACACGGCTGGTGTGCAGGCGTTTTAAATACCCAGAGTGGATTTCTTGGGTGTTGAATTGGGCATAACTTTCTAGGTTGATTGACCATTTGTTCTTATCAACAACAACAACTTCTTCCTTGACATTGTGCTTTTCCAAAACAGTGGGGTTGCCTGGAGCAGTGTAACCATGCCTAGTGATGGTAATGTCATCAGCTTTTTCTTCAGCCGGCTTGATAGGGCTTGCCGGCTTAATGGGGTTTGGCGGATTAGTGATGGTTGCATCAACTTCCATCTGGTCCATGTCAACGTTGTGGTCGACCAGTGGCGGTTCATCGATGGTGGTTTCAGGGGCTTGGTGGGAGGTCTCTGCTGACTGTTGCTCCGGCTCAGAGGGGTTCTCAGTATTTTTTGTCACCTTCATCTTCTTGCTGGGCTTTGCCATAGCCCTGAGAATAAAACACAAGATAAGGTTAGTACAACAATTGAGTATATAATTCAAAGCAAAGACTTGACAGTCTTACCCAAGCACTGGTTTGAAGGCCGGGACATGAGTCCCCATTGAGTCGCTAGAGAAAGAATGAGATGCTCCCTGATAAGTTGAATCAGAAGGATTAAGAGGTTGTCAAAAAAGACCGGCCCTGGGATAAGTTAAGTCGGAGTTCGTTGAGAACTCTGGACGATGCTTGCGAGGAGCTGGAGTGTTCAGTAAGCCGGAAGAAAGGATCCCGCTTCCGCTATTCCGGGTTGTGCGGCGAGCTTCATGTTGCTGCTTCTTCAAAATAAAGTTGGGATCCAAATAAGCCAAAGGATGAGAAAACCTTACTTTCTGGCTTGCTTGGCAAGTTTTTTTTGGCACAGATTCTAAGCCGGAGGAAAGAACAATTACCTCTTCATCACCCGCACGGCTGGCTTCTACTTTCTCCTGATAACAATCATTGTCAATGAGATGTATAAACAATGAGCCAAGAGAATCAAGTTCTACCTCTGACTCATCATCAGAACCATCAGCATCCAAGTTTAACTCGGAGGGATCGGTTTTCTTCTTCTTGGCATGCCTTTTGGTGGCCTTGGTCTTGGTACGGGTCGGTTTGGCCGGCTTATCTTGCGGCTTCTTCTTCCAAAATGGAGAATCGGCCTGTTGAGGTCAGATGATCATGAGTGGACAGCATTAATGAAAACATGATTTAAATTGAAAGCAGGCTGTGTAACACTTACAGCTGGTGGCTTGTTGAAGGTGCAGTAAGGACTGGGTACGGTTTTACTGCACTCTACCCAGGTTTCATTCAATAAAGCTTTGGTGGCTTCAGTGATCTCTGCATCGGATAGTTGAATTCCGCAGTGGCGTTGGGGATCTTTCAAATCACCAGTGTACTCGCACATTAAGCCAGGGCGACGACTTAAGGGCAAGATCCTCCAGGAGACCCAGCATCGAACAAGGTCGATGCCGGTTAAGCCGTTAGCCATGAAGGCTCCGAGCTTTGAAAAAGTGGGTGCATATTTGGCCCGCTCCTTCGTGCTGATCAGCGGGGGGAGTGGATGTGTGTTGCTAAGCCGGTGGTCACGGTAACCCGACAGAGGATTCTCGTCTGCTGGGGATGTGTTTTGGCAATAGAACCAAGTTTGGTTCCAGTCCTTGGGATGGCTGGGCGGCTTAGCATAAGGAAAACTAGCTTCTTTTCTCTTCTAAATTGAAACTCCGCCAAGTTCCAAACCGGGCCCGTCAGTAAACTCTGTCTGGCGGTTTAAGTAATAAAACTCTCTAAACAAGTTCAACTGTGGGCTCCTCTTGAAGATAAGCTTCACAAAATACTTGGAAGTTGCAAATATTGGACACAGAATTGGGCCCAATGTCTTGAGGATGAAATTGGAAAAGGTGAAGTACATCTCAGAAGAACTTTGAGCCGGGCGGACTAAACCCCCGGATCATGTGGTCAGTGAAAACAATCACTTCTCCGTCCTTGGGCTCAGGAGGATTTTCAAGGCCTAGGACCCTCCAGTGGATGTCCTCTTTCTTGACTAAGGTGCCAGTTGCAACAAAGTTGTTCAGATCTTCCTCAATGACCCGGGATGGGACCCAGTTGTAGGCAGTGAATGTCTTAGTCATTGTTGTTGACCTGAAAAGAAAATTGGGCCGATTTAAGATTATGTGGTTAAACCAGCTATTGGTTCAAGGGTAAATAATGACGAAACATGCATGCAAGTGTGTTAAGCCGGAGGATAGCATTGGAGATATAAAGGTAAACTATTGGCGGCTTAAGAAGGGACTAATGGTACCTTGCGGGTTATGGTTTATGAGTTAAGCCGCCCGCACAGTTATCAATTTTCAGATCTGTGAAGTGGAAAAATTGCTAAGTGTTGGACAAACAGCTTTCACAGATTGATGCCATGATTTTGGATCTACGACAGTTTGAATAATGAAGAAAATTTCTAAACCTAAGTTGCAGCGGCAGAGCAGCTCATGTGCCCAGATGGGATCTCTCACGGAGAGGAAGCATTCAAATATCAAAAAGAGTTCTAAGGCTAACACCGCGCAAGATGGGCATTAAAACTTACAGGAAATAATGAAGAACGAAGAGGGCGAAGATGAACTCCGACGAACTCGCCGAAACCCTAATGGGATCTACGGTGAGAGAAAGGGAAAACCTTACTGGAGCTGTTGAACAGCAGAGGCGTGCGGAGGAACCCTGGTCAGTTCAGGTTGATGCAGCGACCGCGGTTGAGGCAGTGGCGAAGGTCGACGACGGCGGTGATGACCCACAAGTGTAGGGGATCTATCCTAGTCCTTTCGATAAGTAAGAGTGTCGAACCCAACGAGGAGCACAAGGAAATGATAAGCGGTTTTCAGTAAGGTTTTCTCTGCAAGCACTGAAATTCTAGGTAAAAAATAGTTTTTGATAAGATAAAAATTGTAACGACTAACAAGTAAATAAAGTAAATAAAGTGCAGAAAGGTGGCCCAATCCTTTTTGTAGCAACGGACAAGCCTGGACAACTTCTTATAATGAGAAAAGAGCTCCCGAGGACACATGGGAATTATCGTCAAGCTAGTTTTCATCACGCTCATATGATTCGCGTTCGGTACTTTGATAATTTGATATGTGGGTGGACCGGTGCTTGGGTACTGTCCTTACTTGGACAAGCATCCCACTTATGATTAACCCCTATTTCAAGCATCCGCAACTACAACAGAAGTATTAAGGTAAACCTAACCACAGCATTAAACATATGGATCCAAATCAGCCCCTTACGAAGCAACGCGTAAACTAGGGTTTAAGCTTCTGTCACTCTAGCAACCCATCATCTACTTATTACTTCCCAATGCCTTCCTCTAGGCCAAAATAATGGTGAAGTGTCATGTAGTCGACGTTCACATAACACCACTAGAGGAAAGACAATGTACATCTCATCAAAGTATCGAACGAATACCAAATTCACATTACTACTAATAGCAAGACTTCATCCATGTCCTCAGGAACAAACGTAACTACTCACAAAGCATATTCATGTTCATAATCATAGGAGTAATAATATGCATTAAGGATCTGAACATATGATCTTCCACCAAGTAAACCAATTAGCATCAACTACAAGGAGTAATCAACACTACTAGCAACCCACAGGTACCAATTTGTGGTTTTGATACAAGATTGGACACAAGAGATGAACTAGGGTTTTGAGAGGAGATGGTGCTGGTGAAGATGTTGATGGAGATTGACCCCCTCCCGATGAGAGGATCGTTGGTGATGATGATGGTGATGATTTCCCCCTCCCGGAGGGACGTTTCCCCGGCAAAGCAGCTCTGCCGGAGCTCTAGATTGGTTCCGCCAAGGTTCCGCCGCCACGCGTAAGCTTGCCCATGATTTTTTCCAGGGTAAAAGCCTTCATGTAGCAGAAGATGGACACCGGAGGGCCACCAGGGGGCCCAGGAGACAGGGGGCGCACCCAGTAGGGGTGGGCGCGCCCCCCACCCTCCTGGCCAGGGTGTGGGCCCCCTCTAGTGTTTCTTCCGCTCAATAATTCTTATTAATTCCAAAAATAAGTTTCGTGGAGTTTCAGGATTTTTGGAGCAGTGCAGAATAGGTTTCCAATGTTTGCTCCTTTTCCAGCCAGAATTCCAGCTGCCGGCATTCCCCCTCTTCATGGTAAACCTTGTAAAATAAGAGAGAATAGCCATAAGTATTGAGATATAATGCGTAATAACAGCCCATAGTGCAATAAATATTGATATAAAAGCATGATGCAAAATGGATGTATCAACTCCCCCAAGCTTAGACTTCGCTTGTCCTCAAGCGGAAGCCGAAATCGAAAAATATGTCCACATGTTTAGAGATAGAGGTGTCGATAAAAATAAAATACGGACATGAGGGCATCATGATCATTCTTAGAACATCAACATAAATAGATTTTGTCATATGATTTCCCATGTTCAAGTAACGATCAATTCACAATGTCAAGCATGGTTCAAAAACTTCATTGGGAACTAACAAACTATAATCTCAGTCATTGAAGCAATTGCAATTTATCATAACATCAGAAAGAGTCAAAAATAGAGTTTTTCAGCAAGTCCACATACTCAACTATCATGTAGTCTTCTACAATTGCTAACACTCATGCAATACTTGTGGTTGTGGAGCTTCAACCGGACATTGAGAAAGATAGGGGCTTATTGTGTTACCTCCCAACGTATTCACCTTTAGGTGATGTCAACAATTATAGTTCATGCTGACTTACATCCAATTGGATATATGTATCAAGATTTTTCAAACACGAGGAGCTTGCCAAAGGATAAAATGAAAAAGGGAAAGGTGAAGATCACCTTGACTCAAGCATAAAGTAAAAATAGAAAGTAAAAGATAGGACCTTCGTAGAGGGAAGCAGAGGTTGTCATGTGTGTTTAGGGTTGGATGCATGAAATCTTAATGCAAAAGAACGTCACTTTATATGTGAAACCTCTCTTTCCTTATTACTTCCTATTAATTGCAACGATGACCAAGACTACGTTTATCAACTCTCAACAACTTTTATGCCTCATACTTTCTATGTGTGAAGTCATCACAAACCATAAGATCAATATGAACTCTTTTATTCTCTACTTTCTCAAGATCATAGCAAGATAGCAAAGCCCTTGACTCAACACTAATCTTTATTATAGATAGCTCACGGACTCAATTACATAAAGAGATCACAAAGCAATACTCAAAACTACTTGATATCAAAACTTCAATCTACTAGATCAAGATACTACTAAAAGGATTGAACTAAATAAAATGGTAAAGATAGGAGTGTGATGGTGATACGATATCGGGGCACCTCCCCCAAGCTTGGCAGTTGCCAAGGGGAGTGCCCATACCCATGTGATTATGTCCTCGGAGGTGATGGAGGTAGTGATGATGTAGGCTTCTTCCTCAATTTACGCTTGAGTATAGTATTTTGCTCTTTTAGGTCCTCGATCTCCTGCTCAAGGCTTAATACTCTTTTGCACAATTCCTGTTTATTTTCCTGCAAGAGACGAAAAGGGATAAACTCGATCTTTGGCTTCTTTGCTCTATCAGGGAGTCTTGACTTTTTAAACTCCACATGCATGTCCCCAGGCTGAGGTAATGGGGCTTCGTCTTCGTCTGAACTCGTCTCCTCCTTTCCCTTAGGCTCATAGTCTTCCTCTTCTTCAGAGGTCCAGCCATCATGCTCCAAGTCCCCGTAGACCTTAGGGTCTGCAAGGTAATGAGCCACATAGCTTTCCCCTTCCGAATCCTGAGACGACATATTGCTCTAAATTTGTAACAGAACAGCTCGAAACGAAAACAGAGGATATTTGTGTGATACGGTGGTCAAAGCCTTCGGGAGATTATATAATGAATTTTTACCAACCAAAATACGTAACGTGCAAGAAAACGGAGTCCGGGAGGCACACGAGGTGGCCACAAGATAGGGGGGCACGCACAGTAAGGGTGGGCGCGCCCTCCACCCTCGTGGAGGCCTCGTGTCCTTCCCGGACTACATCTTTCTTCCTAAAATTCTTAAATATTCCAAAACTGATAAAATTCGCCATTAGAATTGTTTTGGAGTCGGTTTACTTACCGTACCACATGCCTATTCCTTTTCGGAGTCTGGAACGTTCTAGAAAGTGTCCCTTATGTATTCTTCCGGGGTTATGATTTCAATAATATTAGTTTCAACATTGATAGGATAACCTGAGATGTAATGTTTAATTCTTTGACCGTTCACCACCCTCGGACTTGTGCCTTCGAAGTTGTTGATTTTTATGGCACCAGAACGATAGACCTCCTCGATAACGTAAGGACCTTCCCATTTAGAGAGAAGTTTTCCTGCAAAAAATCTTAAACGAGAGTTGAATAATAACACATAATCACCTACGTTAAACTCACGCTTTTGTATCCTTTTGTCATGCCATCGTTTGACTTTTTCTTTGAATAGCTTGGCATTCTCATAGGCTTGAGTTCTCCATTCATCAAGTGAGCTAATATCAAATAACCTCTTCTCACCGGCAAGTTTGAAGTCATAGTTGAGCTCTTTGATAGCCCAATATGCTTTATGTTCAAGTTCTAGAGGTAAATGACAAGCTTTTCCATAAACCATCTTATATGGAGACATACCCATAGGATTTTTGTATGAAGTTCTCTAGGCCCATAATGCATCATCAAGTTTTTTGGACCAATTCTTTCTAGATCTATTTACAGTCTTTTGCAAAATTAATTTGAGTTCTCTATTGCTCAACTCTACTTGACCACTAGACTGCGGATGATAAGGAGATGCAATTCTATGATTAACATCATACTTAGCAAGCATCTTACGGAAAGCACCATGAATAAAATGTGAACCACCATCAATCATAAGATATCTAGGGACTCCAAACCTTGGAAAAATAACTTCTTTAAGCATTTTAATAGAAGTGTTAGGATCAGCACTACTAGTTGGAATAGCTTCTACCCACTTAGTAACGTAATCAACAACAACTAAAATATGTGTATAACCATTAGAGGCAGGAAAGGGTCCCATATAATCAAAGCCCCAAACATCAAACGGTTCAATAACAAGAGAATAATTCATAGGTATTTCTTGACGTCTACTAATATTACCAATTCTTTGACATTCATCACAAGATAAGACAAACTTACGAGCATCTTTAAAGAGAGTAGGCCAATAAAAACCGGATTGCAATACCTTGTGTGCAGTTCTATCTCCCGCGTGGTGTCCTCCATATGATTCAGAGTGACACTTGCGTAGGATTTGTTCCTGTTCATGCTCAGGTACACAACGTCTAATAACACCATCTACTCCTTCTTTACAAAGGTGTGGGTCATCCCAGAAGTAATGTCTTAAATCATAAAAGAATTTTTTCTTTTGCTGGATGTGAAACTAGGAGGTATAAATTTAGCAACAATGTAATTAGCATAATCAGCATACCAAGGAGTAGTATGAGAGGCATTAACGACCGCTAATTGTTCATCAGGAAAGCTATCATCAATAGGCAGTGGGTCATCAAGAACATTCTCTAACCTAGACAAGTTGTCTGCAACGGGGGCTCAGCTCCCTTTCTATCAATAATATGCAAATCAAATTCTTGGAGCAAGAGAACCCATCTAATGAGTCTAGGCTTAGCATCTTTCTTTTCCATAAGATATTTAATAGCAGCATGATCAGTGTGAATAGTAACTTTGGAATCAACTATATAAGGCCTAAACTTATCACATGCAAACACAACTGCTAAGAACTCTTTTTTAGTAGTAGCATAATTTCTCTGGGCAGTATCAAGAGTCTTACTAGCATACTAGATAACATTCAATTTCTTATCAACTCTTTGCCCTAGAACAGCACCTACAGCATAATCACTAGCATCGCACATAATTTCAAAGGGTAAATTCCAATCAGGTGGCTGAACAATAGGTGCAGTGATCAAAGCTTTCTTAAGTATTTCAAATGATTCTACACAATCATCATCAAAGACAAAAGGACTATCTTTTTGCAATAAATTAGTCAGAGGCCTAGAGATTTTAGAAAAGTCCTTAATGAACCTCCTATAAAAACCGGCATGACCAAGGAAACTTCTTATACCTTTTATGTCCTTGGGACATGGCATCTTTTCAAGAGCATCAACTTTAGCTTTATCAACTTCAATACCTCTCTCGGAGATCTTGTGCCCCAAGACAATGCCTTCATTAACCATAAAGTGGCACTTTTCCCAATTCAAGACGAGACTAGTGTCTTCGCATCTCTGAAAACTCGATCAAGGTTGCTCAAGCAATCATCAAAAGAGGATCCATAAACGGAGAAATCATCCATGAATACCTCACAAATCTTTTCACAAAAGTCAGAGAATATAGCGATCATACATCTTTGAAAGGTAGCAGGTGCATTACATAAACCAAAAGGCATCCATCTATAAGCAAAGGTACCAAAAGGGCAAGTAAAAGTAGTTTTCGATTGATCCTTAGCTGACACAGGTATTTGAGAGAAACCAGAATAACCATCTAGAAAGCAGAAATGAGTGTGTTTGGATAGTCTTTCTAGCATTTGATCAATAAAAGGTAAAGGGTAATGATCTTTCTTAGTAGCTTTATTTAATTTACGGAAATCAATTACCATCCTATAACCTATAATATATCTTTGCGGGATCAATTCATCTTTATCATTAGGAACAACGGTAGGAACACAATGGACAGGGCTTACCCAATCACTATCAGCAATGGGATAAATTATACCTGCCTCAAGGAGCTTTAGTATCTCCTTTCTTACCACTTCTTTCATCTTAGGATTCAATCATCGTTGAGGATCTCTAACTGGTTTGGCATCATCCTCCAAATTAATTTTGTGTTGACATAACGTGGGACTAATGCCCTTGAGATCATCCAGAGTATATCCAATGGCAGCACGGTGCTTATTTAGAGTTTTCAATAATCTTTCTTCTTCTTGCTCTGAAAGGTTAGCACTAATAATAACAGGATATATTTTCTTTTCATCAAGATAAGCATACTTAAGATTATTTGGTAAAGGTTTGAGCTCAAACACGGGATCACCCTTGGGTGGAGGGGGATCCCCTAGAATTTCAACGGGAAGGTTATGTTTCAGAATAGGTTCCTCTTGAAGGAACACTTTACCTATTTCCCTTCTTTCCCTCATAAACATATCGTTTTCATGGTCTAGCAAATTTGTTCTAACGGATCAGTAGGAGGCACGGCAATAGAAGCAAGACCAATAATCTCATCCTTACTAGGTGATTCTCTATCACGAGGTTGTCTACGAAACTTAGCAAAATTAAACTCATGAGACATACCCTCTAAGCCAATTGTGACAGTATCCTTTTCACAATCAATCCTAGCATTAACTGTATTCAAGAAGGGTCTACCAAAAATAATGGGACAAAAATCATCTTGTGGGGAACTAAGAACAAGAAAATCAGCAGGATATTTAACCTTCCCACACAAGACTTCAACATCTCTAACAATCCCAATTGGTGAAATAGTATCTCTATTGGCATGCTTGATAGTAACATCAATACCTTCCAATTCAACGGGTGCAATATCATGCATAATTTCTTTATATAAGTCATAGGGTATTGCCCATTTAAATCATCATCCAAGAGATCTTTAACCATAGCAATACTAGGTTCAACTTTGATTTGCTCAGGAGGTGTATAAGTCCTAGTATTACTCTTACGAACAACAGCCGAAGTTTTAGCATGATCCTTTATCCTAACAGGAAAAGGAGGTTTCTCAACATAAGTAGTAGGAACAATAGGATCACTATAAGTGACAGTATTTTCTTCAACTGTAATAGGTGCAACTACTTTTACGTCAATGGGAGGATTATATTTAAACCACTTCTCCTTAGGGAGATCAATGTGAGTAGCAAAAGATTCACATAAAGTAGCTACTATCTCAGAGTCAAGTCCATATTTAGCGCTAAATCCGCGATAAGCATCGGTATCCATAAAAAATTTAACACAATCAAACTTAGGTGTCATACCTGAATCCTTACCATCGTCAGAACCCCAATCTTCAGAGTTGCGTTTAATTCTTTCCAATAAGTCCCATTTGAATTCAATAGTCTTTAGCATATAAGAACCAGCACAGGAAGTATCGAGCATGTTGCGATCATTGAGAGAAAGCCGAGCATAAAAATTTTGAATAAACATTTCTCTTGAGAGCTCATGATTGGGGCATGAATATAACATTGACTTAAGCCTCCCCCAAGCTTGAGCGATGCTTTCTCCTTCGCGAGGCTAGGAATTATATATGTAATTACAATCACGATGAACAAGATGCATAGGATAGAGCTTCTGGTGAAATTCCAACTTTAATCGTTTATAATTCCAAGATCCCGTATCATCACATAGCCTATACCATGTCAATGCATCTCCCTTCAAAGATAAAGGGAAGACCTTCCTTTTGACAACATCATCGGAAATACCTGCAAGCTTAAATAATCCACAAACTTCATCCACAAAGATAAGGTGTAAATCGGGATGCAATGTTCCATCTCCTGCAAAGGGATTAGCTAACAGTTTCTCTATCATACCCGAAGGAATCTCAAAGTAAATATTTTCAGTAGGTTCAGTAGGTTCAGTAGGTTGAGGAGCAACTCTTTGCTCTTCTGGTCGGGGTGAAGATACTCCGAACAAGCCCCTCAAAGGATTAGTTTCCATAGTAACAAGTGACAGAAAATTTCAGCACACTATATAAATGTTTCCTTACCAAGTTCCACTCACCAAAAGCGCTACACTCCCCAGCAACGATGCCAGAAAAGAGTCTTGATGACCCACAAGTGTAGGGGATCTATCCTAGTCCTTTCGATAAGTAAGAGTGTCAAACCCAACGAAGAGCATAAGGAAATGATAAGCGGTTTTCAGTAAGGTTTTCTCTTCAAGCACTGAAATTGTAGGTAATAGATAGTTTTTTGATAAGATAAATTGTAACGAGTAACAAGTAAATAAAGTAAATAAAGTGCAGCAAGGTGGCCAATCCTTTTTATAGCAAAGGACAAGCCTGGACAATTTCTTATAATGAGAAAAGAGCTCCCGAGGACACATGGGAATTATCGTCAAGCTAGTTTTCATCACGCTCATATGATTCGCATTCGCTACTTTGATAATTTGATATGTGGGTGGACCAGTGCTTGGGTACTGTCCTTACTTGGACAAGCATCCCACTTATGATTAACCCATATTGCAAGCATCCGCAACTACAACAGAAGTATTAAGGTAAACCTAACCACATCATTAAACATATGGATCCAAATCAGCCCCTTACGAAGCAACGCATAAACTAGGGTTTAAGCTTCTGTCACTCTAGCAACCCATCATCTACTTATTACTTCCCAATGCCTTCATCTAGGCCCAAATAGTGGTGAAGTGTCATGTAGTCTACGTTCACATAACACCACTAGAGGAAAGACAACATACATCTCATCAAAATATCGAACGAATACCAAATTCACATGACTACTAATAGCAAGACTTCACCCATGTCCTCAGGAACAAATGTAACTACTCACAAAGCATATTCATGTTCATAATCAGAGTAATAATATGCATTAAGGATCTGAACATATGATCTTCCACCAAGTAAACCAATTAGCATCAACTACAAGGAGTAATCAACACTACTAGCAACCCACAGGTACCAATTTGTGGTTTTGATACAAGATTCGATACAAGAGATGAACTAGGGTTTTGAGAGGAGATGGTGCTAGTGAAGATGTTGATGGAGATTGACCCCCTCCCGATGAGAGGATCGTTGGTGATGATTTCCCCCTCCCGGAGGGAAGTTTCCCCGGTAAAGTAGCTCTGCCGGAGCTCTAGATTGGTTCCGCCAAGGTTCTGCCTTGTGGCGGCGGAGTTTCGTTCCGTAAGCTTGCCCATGATTTTTTTCCAGGGTAAAAGCCTTCATATAGGAGAAGATGGATATCGGAGGGCCACCAAACGGCCTAGGAGACAAGGGCCACACCCAGTAGGGGTGGGCGCGCCCCCCACCCTCCTGGCTAGGGTGTGGGCCCCCTCTAGTGTTTCTTCTGCTCAATAATTCTTATTAATTCCAAAAATAGGTTTCGTGGAGTTTCAGGATTTTTGGAGCAGTGCAGAATAAGTTTCCAATGTTTGCTCCTTTTCCAGCCAGAATTCCAGCTGTCGGCATTCCCGCTCTTCATGGTAAACCTTGTAAAATAAGAGAGAATAGCCATAAGTATTGAGATATAATGCATAATAACAGCCCATAGTGCAATAAATATTGATATAAAAGCATGATGCAAAATGGACGTATCAGGCGGCGGAGCTCTGGCGCTGAGGCATCGTGAGGAAGAAGATGAAGACGAGGAGGCAAGGGAAAAAAATGAAAGGGACCCCTGGACCTATTTATAAGGCAGAAGGATAAGTGGCATGCGCGGGAATTGAGGAGGCTGAAAAATGGATAAGCGACAGCACAGATGCCTTGATTTTCGGAGATTCATTAAAAGTGAGGGCATATTAAGATTTGGGCTTCGTGTGATATTAACGTGAGATGATGTCATGGCGGCTTACCGCGATTTTGTGAGCTGTCGTCACAGCGCGTGATAAGATCCCGAAAGGACAGATGAGGCAAGGATTTTTTTTCTAAGTGTTGAAGATTGATATGAACAAGTTCACATCAACCTGGGGCCTAATGATGTGGATATAACTATTGGGTATGACCCGCCCAGGAGGGGTCGGGTCATACCACTGATGGTTCATAATGAGAAGGCCTATGAAGATGTTGAATATGGCGGTTCACGAAGCAAGCTTACTGAACGCCCAAGACCCAAAGGCGACTTGAGGCCCACGGGCGTAAACTGCCATATGTTAACTTGTATGTTAAGGAAAGTGTAGTTCTGTCACCGAGCCGGACACGTTGTGTATGAGATGGCCGAGACTCTATAAGCCGCCGGGCATCAGCCTGTGTATATAAAAGGGTGACCCGGCGGCGGTTTAGGGAAAGAAACAACAAGTCAAGAACTAGATCAAGCGTATTTGCTCCATGCTAATCGAAACCCAAGCAATACAACCTAAAGAAGGAGTATGCCTTTACCTCGTTGCGAGGGACCAAACTTGGGTAAACTCTCCGTGTCCCTTGTCCTGTTTTAACCCCTTCAAATTAACCTCGTAGCGATGGCTCCACACCTAAGTCCTCATGCTAGGGCATCTTCCATGACAATTCCACGACAGGGCTGATCGTGCGGGTGGAGAAGGCGGGCTGGCGGATTTCGGGGCAGCAGCCCCGGGTAGCAGATTTGGCGGCGACCTGCTCATCCGCACGATGACACATCGTGCTTGGCTGCCTTGGGGCAGCGTGCGAGGGATTCGGGACCTAATGCCCGGATCTGACAACCGCGACGACGGTTGTCGTTGTATGGGCAACGACATCATCTGGCGCGGCGGTGGGTGCTTCATGTAGCACCCAGAATTGGGGCGGCGGCCCTTCTTCTTTGACGACGGTGGACTGCGGGGTCATGAGGGTGACTCGGGGTGTGGATCTCAAGGTGGCGACGGCCTTGTTGAGGCTGGTGGTGGTATGAGACGTCCCCTTCATCAACAGATCGGGTTCGATGTGTCTCAGCAGGTAACACATGCGTCTCTTTTAGAATTGTTGGGCAGTGCTTGACACCCGCGGATGATACGCACAACGTCTTATGTGGAGACATCAAGTCATGCCTGCTACAGCCAGGAGCTGCACGGTGGCTCTGGCGCAGGTGTCACATTTAGCCTGTTGTTGCCGGATCGGAGGTGGTGCGGCAGTAGCGTGAGGCAGGCGGTATGGGACGTCGTTGTCTTCTGTTGTCTTCTCCAGAGGTATCCGGCTATCGAGGCGTCGGTAGCAGGATAAGGACCGATGGTACATACGCCTTCAGCGACGAGTTTATGCACTCCGATGAAAATACAAGATCTTTGATCGGGTTACGTCAACGCGCGCATGTGTCGTGTCCTTGCTAAAGATGATGGATTGAAGCTTGGCCTTGAGGATGAGAATCCGGAGTTCAACCTTGGTGGACTCGTCATCATCGGCGTATGTGCGGGATTATTTCTTGAAGGCGTAGCTTAGAAGTTGTGTATTTTTTGTTACTGATGTTTCTTGTAACATAGGGTGAGTGACTACCTAGTTGTTTGCCCTCTCCTGATCGAGATGAATCATGGATGTCTCTTGTGCCACTGATAGATTGGTTTGGTGGTTGGTCTGATTTTTCAGGCCTGGTAAACAAGAAGGTTGCTAGCTGCTTATAAAGACAAGCCCGTCAGGAGAACTGGATATATATATATATGTAATGTTAACTCATGTTCAACTGTTTTGCCATTTCCCCTGAAACTATGCAACTGCGACTGCTCCAGTATTTGTTGATCTTAATGTAAGCAGGGGCGGAGCTAAGGGGGGACGAGCGGGGGCC
>NC_041383.1:423872278-423888288 GCF_002162155.2 Triticum dicoccoides | reverse complement strand
CCTAAGTTGCGTAGGCTACGTCAGGTAGATTAGGTGCTACGTCAGACAGATTTAGGATTAATTGGCCCCCCCTAAGTGTGCGCTTAAGGCTTGAAGCCCAAGAACTTTGCATGTTAAAGCCCATGTACTAGCTAGTCAGCCCACACTACACGAAACAAACAAACTACCAGGTAGTTTCGGAAGCTGACGAGGCCACCAGGGCATCCTCTATCGATTGTTTCGGCGCAGACGCAATACGCGTGGCCGCAAGTTCAACTAGGGCATCCGCACAACCGATCAGCGCCAGCAGCGACGACAGCATACTCCTGCGGTGAGTTCCTTGATTCCTTGATTGATTTATATACTGTGCAACAATACTAATGAATTGATCCGCATCTGGCTCGAGAAGGCCAGAAACTTCTTGTTCAGATGAAGTTAATTAAGGGTGTCAATTTCTTGTTTTCTTCTAAAAAAATGGTACACTAAAATCGGCATTCGCTGATTATGATTCTATCATCTAAGTTTCAAATTTCACTGGCTCACGCCAGATCTAAGAGCTAGGTGTATCATCGGCTAGAGGCTCATGTCTAGCCTATTGCAGTTTTTTTATTATTAACAAACTGCTAGATGCTAGTTTCTGTTTTTCAGGCCGATTAGTTGATGTACAAACTACCGATCAAATATTCAGGCTCAAGTAAAATTTACACAACCAGCTAGAATCGAAAGCGCACCCTATAAGATTGTCGACTTTGTTCTATGGGTTTTACCCATAAGAGCCACATTAAACTAATGAAAAAACTACATTTTTATAGTTGCAACATACAAATTAATCATGTGTTTCTCTTTGTATGGTCATTAATTATATGAAAAAAAATGTTCATTGTCTTCTTCGCCCCCCTATGGTCAAATCCTGGCTCCGCCCCTGAATGTAAGACCAGGAGATGAAGTGTATTGCTTATCAAATTTTGTTGTTTTCTTATCAGATGAAAGAATTTAATTTTAGAATGAAAATTTAGCATTTAACGAATCAAGCGGTCAAGCCACTAAATCATGATCCTTTAATGTTATAGTACAACTATGAAAGGGATGAGATACTTTTGGTTGCATGCTTAAAGAGAACTACTTGGTAGTGGTACCACTCAAACTAGACACCGAAGCAATTTTGATTGGATAATAATTTATGCACCACAACATAAGTGGATAAACTCCTCTCACATGTTTGCTATTTCCTGCAAACTTTTCCTTTATGTAGGAACTTCTCAGTATATACTTCCTTTCCGTTTGCAACCTGTGGACCATCACTCTGTGTAGTACAGTCAATGGCTCTATATTTTTGAACTTTTAAACTACCCTAGAAGCGATGATGAAAACTTAACATCAGTGCACTTTTCTATATATTGTATTCTGACTACCCCACTCAATCGCTAACCCAGCGAGGTTAAAAGCTTGCCTTGCCTTTTGCCTTTTTTTTCTTGTGCTGGTAAGAACAAATGTCGGTTGTTATCCTCTTGTCATGTCCCTGTTAACTATAGTTATCTCTTTGTAAAAAATCACATATATACTATGTTTTATAATAGCATTGTAGGCAAAGGTTTGGATCATGCAGTGATCAATATTTAGACAACAATTTTCAGTACAAAATTCTAAGGAATACTAGATGGTCTAAGGTGGTAACCTCAGATTCGTGTGTTGTTTCATATGCTGTAGTTTTCTGCTTCACATGAAATTTTCACATGGAAAATGGGCTAAGTTTGGTGGGCTTTGTATTTCACCTGCTGTTTTAAAGCAGAATCGAACGTCGTGATGGTTCCACCTGCTGTTTCCCATGTACGATCGGCACTCTCCCTTCCACGCGCCGGTAAGGGCATGTACAATGGTGCTATCTTAGGAGTGCCACATAGGGTAAATGATGAGGTGGAGGAGAGACAACTCACAAGAAAAGGCTTGTCTTCTCTTATTTAAGAGAAGACAAGAGATGACCTCTTAGTACAATTTGTCTCACCATGTTTTAAAGAATGACTAGTTATTGAAGATAAGGCAAAGATATAACTCATTGTAGACATACTTTTTTGTTATCTCTAAATAACATGCAAGACTTAAGATAAGACTGTCTTATCAACCATTGTACATGCCCTAAGAAAAGCAGCCCACCCCGTGTGGATCGGTACAACGTGGCCCCATCCACGACCAAACACACACAGAGAGAGAAAACTGTCGCTACACACGCACACACACGTCTCCGTTTCTCCTCTCTCTCCCCAACTCGCTCCCGATCCCATCTCTCTCCATGAAAAGTTGCCGCCACCGGCGGCTGTGCTCGTCGCCCCGCCTCCTCTCCATCCGTTGCCGCGCACGGATCTAGGTGAGGCATATCTCCCGTCCCTTGCGCCCGCCGTGAAAGAGAGGGAGAGAGAAAGAGAGAGGTGGGAGAGAGAGGGAGGAGCAGACAATGGCGGCGCTGGCCTAATTGCCGACAGTGGAAGATGATGCCATGGTTCTGACGCGTCGTGGGTCAGCGCTGCTGAGGCACGGCCGTCGACTTACTTATTTGCTTCTGGCCGCAGGCGCACCTTCTCCTCATGTCACCCAAGACGGTTTGCGGTCCATCACGGTCATCATAACTCTGAACGCCGCCGTCGTCGTCCGACGTACAGTTCAGGGCGGTCACCAGAAAGAGCCTGATATGTCGCCGTTATGCAGAAGCTCTCGGTTATGCTGAGATAGAAACTCCAGAATACTTACACTTATTATATACTGTGTTTCCTTTTTCTTCCAGGCTTCAAATTCATTGGTTGATATGATATTTTTAGGTTAGGTAGGATAAATGGCGATGATTTCGGATAATCTGGCCTAAGAGCTTGTGGAGACAGAAAAAATAATCCCTAATCAAGCAGTTTGGGAACAACAATGCCAATATTAAGTTCAGCAAGGAAGCCGAACGGCATTTTATAGCGTCTACTCTCACCAAGTACTCTGCTAATCTGCTTGGTTGTTGTTTGCCCTCTCCTGATCGAGATGAATCATGGATGTCTCTTGTGCCACTGATAGATTGGTTTGGTGGTTGGTCTGATTTTCCAGGCCTGGTAAACAAGAAGGTTGCTAGCTGCTTATAAAGACAAGCCCGTGAGGAGAACTGAATATATATGTAATGTTAACTGATGTTCAACTGTTTTGCCATTTCCCCTGAAACTATGCAACTGCGACTGCTCTATCTTTGTTGATCTTAATGTAAGACCAGGAAATGAAGTGTATTGCTTATCAAATTCTGTTGTTTTCTTGTCAGATAAAAGAATTTAATTTTAGGATGAAAATTTAGCATTTAACGAATCAAGCGGTCAAGCCATTAAATCATGATCCTTTAATGTTATAGTACAACTATGAAAGGATGAGATACTTTTGGTTGCATGCTTAAAGAGAACTACTTGGTAGTGGTACCACTCAAACTAGACACCGAAGCAATTTTGATTGGATAATAATTTATGCGCCACAACATAAGTGGATAAACTCCTCTCACATGTTTGCTATTTCTTGCAAACTTTTCCTTTGTGCAGGAACTTCTCAGTATATACTTCCTTTCCGTTTGCAACCCGTGGACCATCACTCTGTGTAGTACAGTCAGTGGCTCTATATTTTTGAACTTTTAAACTACCCTAGAAGCGACGATGAAAACTTAACATCAGTGCACTTTTCTATATATTGTATTCTGACTACCCTACTCAGGGCATGTACAATGCATAGCCTCAAGGTGATGCCTCACATGCCATATAGGATTGGATATGACGTAAATTAGGTTCGGATCGGGAAGCGGGATCCTCTCCAGGAGGCAGGTGCTTGAAGAGAAAAATTGTGGTCCACTGACAAAAGCTGAAAAGGTTGGAGCGAAAAGTAGAGATGCATGTGTATTAGAGTCATTATTTTCTATTTCTTAATGAGGCCCACTAGTGATAGCTCGCATTGGAGAGAGAAAACTAAAGTAGGTGCTTTAAATTATTTTTTGTGATGGGGCATATGTATCCATATGCCACCATTGTACATGCCCTCAATCGCTAACCCAGCGAGGTTAAAAGCTTGCCTTGCCTTTTGCCTTTTTTTCTTGTGCTGGTAAGAACAAATGCCGGCTGTTATCCTCTTGTCATGGCCCTGTTAAGTACAGTTATCTCTATGTAAAAAATCACATATATACTGTGTTTCATAATAGCATTGTAGGCAAAGGTTTGGATCATGCAGTGATCAATATTTAGACCACAATTTTCAGTACAGTATTCTGAGGAATACTAGATGGTCTAAGGTGGTAACCTCAGATTCGTGTGTTGTTTCATATGGTGTAGTTTTCTGCTTCACATGTGGAAAAGGGGCTAAGTTTGGTGGGCTTTGTATTTCTCATCACTTTGTATTTATTATTTTGCAGTCCTTAATTGCCATTGTTAAGGTCAATTAGTGGTAGCACTTAATGCTCTCTATTCAATTCTGGGGTGGCAGACCAAGCATTGCAGAGCTTGGCATTTTAAGAATCTCAGGTAATATGATTCTTCTATGTAGCGACACATCGGCTTTTAGCAATCTTGAAAGTGAATGATAATTTATTGTTGTATTTCCAAGAATGGAAATTGCAATTGCAAATGATTTTTTTGACTATAAATTTAAACTTGTTCGCAAGTAAATATTAATTTTAATTTACAAGTAAACAAGCAAATTTTTATTTTAGAAATCAACCTTTTCTCCTTATTTTTTACACTATCTCTCTTGATGCAGATAGGAATTTTAGTAACTTGAAAAGGTTGGCTGCCGAGAAGTTCATTTATGCACACAACCATCCATGGATTATATAGGATATATGATGCAGTGGCTACATTGACCACCCTGAGCTCGCCGATGAATCCGGCCGAGCACATGATGCCATTAACGTCAAGAATGACAATGTACCTTCATGCAACATTGCATCGATGTCGTACATACACTCCAAAATTAACAAAATAATTTGACCATCCATGCATTTTCAATTTCTAAATCTCTGGTTGCTGATGATGTGCAAGATGGTTGAAAGAACAAAAATGCTTTAGTGTTGAGTACTGCTCAAATTTGGGTAAACAGCATAGACATGCACACCCCTTGAATGGAACAGAGAAAACATACAGAAGATTATGGTTGTATATTGAGTTATATTACTGTGAGAAAGTGAAGATTTGACTATTTTCTATCAGTTATGGGTTAGCGAGGAACCGAGGATGAGTTGAAGCGTAAATTCGGATGATTTTAAGTCGTATCCAAGTGGGTCAAGTCACCAGACTTCAGTGGGTCAACTATTATACTAACCCTCTGCATGTTTATGATGATTGAGGACACTTACTTTTGTTGTAGTCATGAAGTGTCAGACGTTGCAGGCTGAAGTCTCTTTCTATCTAATAGAGTTAATGTACCTCCCATATGCTATTAAGAGGACAAATGTAAGTAATGGCGGCGCTCCTTTCTGGATGAAATGTTTACGCAGTCAATCCTAACCATGCTAGCAATGTTTTAAACTATATATAAGATATGGTTGCTACTGTATGTATAATTTAACAAGCAGTTAAATCTGTGTAGACATATTTCCTAGAATTTTCTGATGAAGATTTGACAGGAATGCACTAAATTTGGTCCGCGAGTTTCATCAGCTTCTGTGGCAGCAGCGATATTTGTGTGGTGGCATGTAGTCAAAACAGTGGGAAAGACTTTGCAAGTGATAGAAGTTTCACTCTTACGAACACAATGAAAGGTACCCTCTACTCTTTCCTTTGACAAACCATTCCAGATGATGATCCTGTCGTATTTTATCTTGATAATCGAAGATTTCCTTGGAATCATGTGTGTGTGGCAGCGGCACCTTCACTACTGTTGGGCCCAGACCACCCGAGTTCAAATAATCTAGGAGGTACTCCCTCCGTCCGGAAATACTCGTCGGAGAGATGGATGTATCTAGACGTATTTTTGTTCTGATGCATGCATTTTCATCCATTTCTAGGACAAGTATTTCTGGACAGGGAGTAGCTTCTTTTGTGTAATGTAACTATATGTGAAGTTTCTCTTTCAACAGGGCTTCTATAAATGGCTGCCTCGTCATGCTAAGTACTTTTATTCTTAATATTTTGTGTAGGTTTGTTTATCTTGAATTTAGTAAGCATAATAAAGCTCATGCTTTCAGGGAAATGATTGACAATTGCATTTTTGAGCTATCATGCTCTTATCTTACCAAATGGTATCATTGCCACCCAGCAAAGAATGTTGATACTTGAGTGCACTCCACAACGAGTAATTTGGAACGGAGGGAGTATGCAAGGCTCGTCAGATAGGTACCAAGAAAAAGGCTGGCCCCAAAACCTGCAATGTGTTCCTTCTGTTTGAAACCTCGTGGACTCAAGCTTCACGTACAATCCAACACAGAGATCACATAAAAAATTCCAAGCATGGCACGCGGAAACAATAGAAAAATGAGAGAAAGACAATAAACATGTACAATGACATGGTGAGAGGGAAAAGAAATACAGTGACATTCACTTTATTTTAACCCATTCTCTCTTCGTTCTTTGTCATTCTGTTTTCTTTCTCACCCATATGTCTAAAATAAACCGGAAAAGCATGGAGAGGAAGACAATAAACATGTACAATGACATGGTAAAAAAATACACATGACACATTTAGGGCGAATGTTACCATATGTCTTTTTGTTATTCCCGTGGCAACGCACGGGCATCTAACTAGTTAAACTAATATATCCATCGATCCAACCCGGTTCGCCTTTGAACAAGAAGAGAAGATATGCTTCCTCTTGAACTGCTAATAAACGAGAGTTTGAGGACTTTTTTCACGTCTCTTTTCATTGAAAACGCATCGTCGAAAATTCTAAAATAAATCTAGAAATAATGCGAGCATTAGAATTCGAATCCTGATGGGCTAAGAATATCACTGTTTCTCTAGCCATCCAACCAAAAATTGGTTCGCACTACTTGTGAAGTGCTGATATGTGTAGGACGATGCGAGAAAATTTGTCAGCCCCCGCTCGGAGACCAAAAGCGCAGTCAAAAGTAATCGTGCACAGCTAGCTAGTACTCACTCTGTCCCAAAATATAAGAACGTTTTTAATATTAATATATTTTGGGACGGAGGGAGTAGTAGAATTCTTAATTTGTTATTAATCTCCTCAAACTTTTCAAGCACGAAGCAACAAATCGACGTAACTGCGTATGTATTTCTCAAAAGAAAGCGTAACTGCACATGTAACACCACCAGGAACACGCGGGGGCTAAACTTGAAAGTTAAACCGGCTGCGGTCAGAAGACTTTCAAACCAGACACAGCTCGCCGTGCGAACCATTCTTCACCAAACAAACAATCTTAGGCTCTCGAAAGCTGAGATCTCATATCTTTCACTGGGCACATATGACGCGATGAGAATGGCGGCGGCGATGGCGAAGCTGGCTTTGCTGGTGGCGATCTTGGAGCAACTTCAACGGGGCAATCTAAATGGACGCGCTCTCTGTCCCTTTTTCGTTTGTTTGGGTTGGTCAGGCGGACGTGCGCGTTCGCATTCTTAAATTGATCGGCTTGACCGCGCAACGGGAGACGGACCCAAATATGCCGGCGTGAAAAAATAATAGCTCACAGAAATAAACATAATTAAATATAAGTGGCCGGTCAACCAGTCCACTTAAATGTAATTAAACATTAATTAAAACATTAAAAAAAGTCTGCGCCCGCACGCTGCCCTAGACGTCGTCGGTCTTGTCCTTACCCTTGACGTCGACGTCGCCATCGCCGGTGAGGTCGATGAAGACGGGAGCAGGGCCAGCCCACCCGAACGCCGCCTGGTACGTTGCCAGGGCAGCCTCCTCCGGCTTCTGCTGGAGCGGCGGCATTGCGGCTAGCCGCGCGCACTCCTCCTCCTCCTCCTCCTCAAGCCGGAGCGCCTCCGCGTCGCGTTGCAGCATCTGCTCGTAGCGCATCTGCCGCTCGTCGACGGCCTGCTCCTGACGGAGCTAGTGCGCCTTCCAGCGTTCAAGGTGGGCCGCCTCCTGCACCGGCGTCGCGGCGTAGTGGACAGGAGGCATGCTCACCCACTCGCGGTACTGACCCGTCCACGTGTAGGCCTCCTCCAGCCAAGTGGGTGGAGGCGGGGAGCGCTCCGGCTCCGGCTCTGGCGGTGGAGAAGGCGGGACGAAGAGCGGGGTGTGGACGGAGTCCCCAGCCGCCGACAAGGCAAGGGCTTGCTCCAGCCCATTCTAGTGCGTGTCCTCCTCGAGCCGGCTAGCCTCCAACGTGTGCTGCAGGGCCTCCTCGAGGGCGGCTTGGTACTCTGCCTCTGCTTTCATTTCCTCCGGCTCTACCCGCGGGGACGGCGTCGACGCCTACACGCCGTTGCTCCTCGTGTTCGAGGGCAAACCAAGCTTCCCAGTTGAAAGAGTCAGCGGCGTACTCGAGCATCCGCCGCTGCTCCGGCGTGAGCTGCGCGTGGCGCCTGCGCACCTCCCCGTCGTGCGCCCGCTGGGTCCGTGGAACAGCCGGCACCGGGATCCGGTGCGGATCCAGGTGCCAGTGGTGTGGCAGACGTCGGGATAGGGCAGTGGCTGCCTGTACTCCCAGTGCCATCGCGCTTGGTGCACCGGGATGTGCAGACGCCGGCGACCTGAGCAAAAACGCGCCGGTGCCGGAGGAGGGTGAGGAGGAGCACGGGAGGACGAGGCGCCGGGGTGTCATTGCACTTGCACTTGTCGCTGCTGCTGCCGAAGAGGCCCATTGCTTGCTAGGGTTTGCTGTCACCGGCGAGGAAGCAAAGGGAGTGGTATGGGGCCAGATGTGAACGGAAGTGGATGAGGCCGGCCCCCGCGGCACGCGTAGTTAAAAAATGACGCTTCCACTGGCTGACTAGTAGCCCCGCTGTCGGTGGTCATCATAAATTAGACGATGAGTGGGCCCGCCGCGGACGCTGAGGAGACGCGCGTGCATCAGCTTCACGTCTGCCGAGGCATTTCAGACGCAATTTTGGACCGGAAATGGATCGACGCGGGTGCCAGACGGACGAGATTTGGATTTGGGTTGACACGTTGGGCCTTCACTTTGTTCACGCCGACCCAAACAAACGCATGCGGATAAAATGGATCGTCCTTGCTCTGATGCAGATCCTCGGCGGCTCAAGTCGGGGGGAAGCGGCAGCACGCACTGCTGCTGACCGCGCGAACGAGTCGCTAGCTAGTGCACATGCATTCCGCTCTTTTGTGCGGGACTGTCTATTTCCGAAAGAGCATGGTGAAAACTCAGAGCCTCTGCATCTATTAATGCGCATAGCGCAACACCATATATTCGATTAGATCATCTGATTCATGTTACAATATTCAGTTCGTTCATCCTTTCTAAACAAACTTGTTTTCTTTTACCGAAAAAGGCTTTCGTCCCGCTTTATATTATAAAGCAAATGTCCAAGTCAACAATCCACAGAGGTTTAAACACACACACACACACACAAAGGTCTCACAAACACAGGATCCAGAAGGGTTAATGCTGAGGGCACAGCTCAACAAGCCCTAGAACAGAAATAAACGACAGCATCTAGTCGGGCTCCGGGGGGGCGGCGGAAGCGGAGGCGCCAGGCGGAAGGCGAGCGATCGAAGGTCGGGGAGGAGGGAGTTGATGATGTCCCGATCCTGAGGGCGGCTAAGCGGCCGCCAAAGCTGCAAGTACCCACACATTTTAAAAATGGCGTCAGTAGCACGTCTGAGAGTGACCTTTTGGATGACAAGCTTATTGCGGACAGTCCACAGCGTCCAGGCGAGGACCCCCATGCAGAGCCAACGGATATGTCGGTAGCGAGGGGGGGAGGCATGGATCTCCGCGAGAAGGTCGGGGAAATTGGAATTGCACCACTGTCCACCAACCGTCTCGCGGAAACTGGACCAAAGAAACTGGGCTGTGGAGCACGTGAAGAAGATGTGGTTAGCATCCTCCACCGTGCCGCACAGGGGGCAAAGCCCATCTCCAGGTCCGTTACGCTTGAGGACTTCGACTCCGGAGGGGAGGCGGCCACGGATCCATTGCCAAAGGAAGATCCTAATCTTCAGTGGCAGGCGGATATCCCAGATCAAACTGAAGGGCTCGGGGGCGGGCGAGGGCGCGATGGCCGCGTACAGGGATTTAGTTGAGAAGTGCCCGGAAGATTCTAGACGCCAAGAGATGGCGTCCGGGGTGTCGTTGACGCTCATCGGGAGAAGGGCGATGTCCTCGAGGAGGGCATCCCAGGCGGCCACTTCGGGCAGGCCAAAAGGGCGGCGAAACGCGAGGCGCCCTAAGTCAATAAGGGCCATCTCAACAGAGACCCGAGGGTCAACAGCAATGGCGAAGAGCTCGGGAAAGCAGGCGGCCAGACGGGTGTCGCCAATCTACCGATCAAACCAGAACAAGGTCGCGGACCCAGTACCAATCAAGATGGAAGTGCCAATGCAAAGCACCTGGAGCAGCTTGGACTAGATATTACTTGTTAATGGCCGCTTCGCTGGACTGGGAACAGTGATTCGGGTTGTTTGAATATTGCGCTTTTACTACGAAGTATCGAGTTTGAATATGCATAGCTTGAACTGGGATTTGTGTTGTTTGAATATGCATAGCTTAGACCTGTGAGCAGCTCAAACAGAATCATAAAAATGGAACAAAAAGTTGTCACATTGTTTAATTAAAGGGGCCTGCTAGGCGTCAGCTGGCTGGCGGATCATCACCGCCTCGCGACTCGCGAGCCATCCAGTTTGATAATGCGAGCACTCCATATCATTCCTTCTCTTCTCTAATTTTCTACAACTAGACCTTTATTGCAAAACGTCATCTTCTTCAATTTCTTGCAACAAGATCCATGTTGCAAAATCTCTTCTTCAATTTTCCGTAACAAGGCCTTTCACTGGTGGAAAAAAGGCCTTTGGTCGCGGTTCGCAACTGCCATTAGTCGCAGTTGCGCAACCGCGACCAAATAAGCGCGACTAAAGCCCCCCACCTTTAGTCGCGGCTCCTTAAGAACCGCGACTAAAGGCCCGTCCACGTGGGCGCCAGGCGGCCGTCGGGGCGGAGGACCTTTAGTCGCGGTTCTTCTGGCCAACCGCGACTAAAGGCCGCCACAGGTTTAGGGTTTTAGCCCCCCCCCCTAAACCTGTTTTCTGTTTAATTTGTATTGTTTTATTTCTTTTGTGCTTTATTTTAATTTTGAAGGAGTTTCATATATTCTACGGTACTACATACATGCATATGAATGTACAATTTCAAATAAATTTGAAATTAGAACCAAAAAGAATTCAAGAGGAATATACAATATATATTCAATATCATCGGATGACCATATACAATTTTGAACAAGTTTCCATACATGATTTAATGCATATAAAGTTCTACGTCCTCGTAATAGTGTTCTCCTTTAGGATGGAGGACTTCCCTGCTGAACCATCCAGCTAGTTCCTCTTGAAGTGGTCAGAAGCGAGCTTCTGGACTAAGCATCCACCGGAGGTTATTCCTCTGAGCATTGGTATCACTCGGAACCTGCTCAGAGGTGTATCTCCGGATCATCTCACAGACATAGTATCCACATAGATTGGTCTCCGGTGGCTGAATATCCCCAGCATTCTTAGCCTTTAACATTTTGAATTCTAGCTCTTTTTTGAATTCACCGACCTTTGTATCTACGAACCGTCTCCAAACCCTACGAGGCAAAGAAAATTAAATGAACAAGAGAGTTATTAATTAGTTACTTGATATTAGGAAATGAACGAAATAGGCCGATCGATATAGAGCGCAAATGAATGAAAATAATTACTTCTGCAGCATTCTTCTCATGCCGCCCCAAAGCTTTGGATCCATATTCACAGAGTCGTGGACGAGACATTCTGAGGTGTTAACTTTAATTACTAGCAGAATCCAGTGGAACCTGCGGACACGATACATGCACAGTACGTCATGCATAACTCATCGATTAGCCGGCCACATACCATGCATGGAGTAAACAAAAGAGAATGTGCTCAAGACAGAAACACTCACTCAAAATGGTAAGGAAATAGAATATCACTTTTGAGTTCCTGCTTTGTAAGAAAGTGCCACAGGTCTGCCTCCATGTCGGCGGGGTGACGCTCCAACACATGTCCATTAACGATGTGTGGGTCAATGAACCCAACATCATGGATGTTCCTTACTCTGCATTCCTTAATCTTCATTCTGCATGTATAATAGCGGACACAACAATATAGTTAGGACATATATATAGTGCAGGCAATATGAACGAGATGGGGTAGAAATTAATAAATCACTTACAGAACGTAGCAACTGATGATAGATTTATCGAGCTCGCGTAGATTGAAAAGCTGGAACAATTCACTCAGTTCAATTTGTACATAGTAATGTTTGAAGTGATGCTCATGTCTAACTTCCGCATAAATATATTCTTTGGCGTTTTTATTTTTTATGTAACCCTTGTACCATTTCAGCAGACCTTTCATTTGTGGAGGTAGATCCTTTTCCTGCGCAGGCTCGACGAGAGGCCCATTCTTGACATATGTAATTACTACCTCCTTCACTGGCGCCTCATCAAGGCCTAACAGTTCACGAAGAGTAATACCTAAGTTGGCCGCTTGTTCTCTGGCACTTGTTACAGTCAATCCCTGTGCTGCCGCAGCTTGTATGATCTCGGGGGCATCCGGACAGAAGGCTTCCACTATAAGCGGGGCAATCGATTGTTTACTTTGTTCCCCGAGCTGGGCAACTTGTTTCCCGCTTTTTTTACTTTCGGCCTTCTCCCGCTCTTTGTTCTCCTTGAACATGAGTGCCTGCCTGCGAAGTTCACGTGCATAGTCGTTAGGCAGATTCTTCGCGGCTTGGAACGGTGTGCTCAAAAATGACTTAGCCCACTTCTTTTGCTCATCAGAAAATACTGGCTTGGGCTCGGGCTCTCTTTTCTTCTTGCAGTCCGCCTTCCATTTCTCCAAATCAGCAGCCGCGGCCGCGTCGACTTCCTCGGCACTATGTTCCCAAGGCCTTGTGGGGAGAGGCTTCAGTGATGGCTCCGGTACCTTTGTGGTCTTAGGTACATAAGGGTCCGGGTTAATAATCCAGGACTGCTTCTGCTTCTTTGCCAGAGGTGGATTGGGGGGCGGCGTCTGATCACCCGCCGGACGAGGACTGGGGGGCGGCGGCTGATCACCCGCCGGACGTTGTGGACTGGGGGGCGGCGTCGGCTGACGTGACGGAGGTGTAGGTGAACCGCCACCACCACCACCACCACCACCGCCGCCGCCGCCACCACCACCACCGTAGGGGGGTGGACTTGTTGTCCTTGGCGCCTCGCCTGGAAACTTGATAAACTTCTTTTGCCATAGAATGAAATGGCGCTTGACATCTCCAAGTCTTTTCTCCCCTTCAGGTGTAGCAATGTCAATCTCCAGGTCCTCAAACCCTTGGACTATGTCCTCCACCGTGACACGAGCATAGCCATCTTGAATGGGGTTGTTGTGGTGGAGTGCTCCAGGTAAACATGGTAAAGCACTGCCGATGGCTACCTTCATGGACATGTTCCCGATAGGATAATACAGATGACATTCTTTCATCTCCTTTATATCGTCCACGGGGTAGCGAGGAGGCTCCGGTGAAGTAATTTCGACCACCAGAGGCTCCGGTGCAGTAATTTCGATCGTCGGTGCATCTGCACCAGCCGGTGGGGCCTCCGTGGAAGCCACGCTGCTTCTCCGCTGCTGGCTTCCGAGATCCGCTGGATGATCTTCATGCTGCACCCGAGCTGCATCTCTTTCGGCTACTAGTACACTCATGGTTTTCTTCATCACATCCATTTCCGATGCCAACCGCGCCACAACATCTGCTTCCCGATCCATCTTTCTCTTACGGCTTCTGTAACCGTACGGGTCATCGTTCTGGGGGAACCCTATTTTCCACGGAATGTGCCCCATGCCTCGTACACGTCCTCCGTGTTCAGGATTCCCGAGGGCTTTTGTCAGCGCGTCGTTCTCTCTATTGAACTTGATCTTCCCCTGTTGAGCATCCCTCATTGCGTTAATAAGGGCTTGGGTGGGTTTAATTAATTTGCCCCGGTAAACACACTCCCCTGTCTCCGGGTTCAGCGTTCCCCCATGCCCGTACCACCAGCTTTTGGCCCTTGGGTCCCATCCCTTCGTACCTGGACGGATTCCTCGCGCCGTCAGCTCGTTCTCCATCTTCTCCAACCTAGGCACCCAAATGCGATACCCTCCTGGCCTCATAACATGATTGTACTCCTTCTTAGCCGCATTTTCCTTATTTTTTTCGATATTTGAATGAACTGCTCCGATTTCTTTTGCTTCACAAATTCTGGCCAATCATGTTTCAGTTTCTCATATTGTCCTTTGAAATCCGGAGTCTTGTTCTGCTTGACAAAGTCATGGACTAGATTTTGCTTGAATTTCCGGAATGCGTCGGCCATCTTATGAAGAGCGAACTGTTTGACTAGCCTCCTCCTCTCCTTGTTTTCCTCAATCTTGTTACCCTCCTCATCGAATTTGTTGTATTCCGGAGGTAGAACGAAATGTTCCATAAGCTTCTTGAAGCAATCTTTTTTTGTTCTCTTATCGACAAAAGTGAAACCATCAATTCGTGCCTTCTTTGGCTCATTCCACTCCTGGATGGTGATCGAGACGTTGTCTCTAACAATGGCTCCGCATTGGCTGACAAACTTGGTGGCGTTCTTGCGGGGCTCCAGCGGCCTGCCGGTTGCACTGTCGACAACCTCGATGGTGCATGTTTCTCCTTGTTTCATCGTCTTGGTTGCGCCACGCTTTGACAACGTACTCGATTGTTTCGACGATCCGGCCGAGGGCTAAAATAAGAAAGAGTCGCGCGCGTTAGTACACACATATTTATTCAAATCAGTTAGTTTGTATCACCAGAGGCTCAATGTATATATATACCTCGGCGCCGGAGGTGGTTGCTACTTCCATTTGAAGATCGTCGTTTATCGACGTTTGTTCGGCATCATCTTGCTGACGGCGCCCTTCATCTTCACCGTCAAGGTTCAGATAAGAAGAGATATCATCTTCTTCTTCTCCGGTCGGCACATATAGAATATCGCCATTTATGATGCCGAACATATGTGCTTCACCGTCCGGATCATAGTTGTCCATAATCGGGTCAGCTCTATCGTCCGCCATTATATCAGTCCTGAAAACATGTAGTAAAAACAAATTAATTAAGTGAAGAAGGGGGGCGGTGGCGGTGGCGGTGGCGAAAGGGCGGTGGCAAAAGGAGGGGGCGAGGAAGGGGTGGGAGAGGGTGTCGCGGTAGAGCGCGAGACGGGGCGGCAGACGACGGCGTCACGGAGAGGGGAGGCGAGGACAACACATTTATAACCCTCGCCGTCCCCTCTCAATCCCTAAAAAAACACCGCGCGCATCGCCGCCCCCCTCGCCGCCCCTCTCCGTATAAACAAATTGTCCGAACAGAGCTTGGAGTAGAGTGGCTAGGGTTTGGCCAGGGATGCAGATGGAGACGAATATATGTGGGGTCGGGATGGCCCATGTGCAGGGCGGGGGGTGCTGGCCACACTCTTTTTTCTTTTCTTTTTCATTTCATTTCATTTTTTCTTTTCCTGTTTTTATCCTTTTCATCTTTAAAACAATTCAGTATATCAAAATATAGCAATGAAAAAAGATATTTGAGAAATCATAAAATGTTCATGGATACAAAAACATTGTGATTTTGCAAAAAAAAAGGTTTTCAAAAAATGTTGATGATTTTGTGGAAAAAACAGGAATAAAAACATATTGTGTATTCAAAAAATATTTAGGGATTTCAGAATAGTTCACGTATTTAATTTTTTCACTGATTCATGACATATTCGTGAATTTAAAAATTATTCATGTATTTCAAAAAATTGATTTTATTAGACACAAAAAAATTCATCAAAACAAAAAAATATTAATGAATTCCAAAAACGTTCATGGATTTGAAAATATGCATTATTTAAAATGTTCACAATTATTTTTAAAAAAATCACAA
>NC_041383.1:423830121-423868460 GCF_002162155.2 Triticum dicoccoides | reverse complement strand
TGTGAACATCTCTTGAGGAAGAGTAACCCTTCTGATTCTTACAGATAACACATGGACAGATAACAAAACCCCCCTGCTTGTTCGCATTAGCCACTACGAGGAAATCTTTCAAACCCGTAGTGAACTCGCCGGAGAGTCGGTTACCGTACATCCATTGCCGATTCATCTGCATTATTATAATATAAAATATATAATTAACCATCATGCATTTGTTAAACTAACTAGCTACAAACAATATAAATTAAACAATGAACTGCACACATGCATATTTTATCAATGACACATCAAAGGTTCATCAAGTTGCTAACCGCGATCGAGGAGTGTGGCTCCAACACTTCATGTCATGTTTGTTTCATGCTCTTGGGGCATTTCATCAAACACCTTATGTGCATAAGAGGAACCAAAAGCAAACCTACATCCACTTGTGAAGAGAATGGCTCCAAATGGCTAAGTGTTGGCTGCTGGATGGGTATATATAGGGGAGGGGCTTTAGTTGCGGTTGGCCTGGCAAACCGTGACTAAAGGTGCCCGAAGGCCTTTAGTCGCGGTTGTCCTCGCCAACCGCGACTAAAGACCCTCACGTGCGCCAGCTGGCCACCGAGCGCCCTGGGCCCAGGCCTTTGGTCGCGGTTCACCTCCAGAACCGCGACTAAAGGTCCCATTAGTCGCGGTTCCTACAGCTTCGCGACTTATGGGGCTGGACGGAAGCCTGTTTTTCCACCAGTGTTTGTTGCAAAAATTGCAACACCAACTTCCGCGGCCACATCTAAAATTTTCTACAACAAGATTTTTATTGCAAAAATTACAACATCATCTCCGGCTGTGTTGCGCACTTGCACAGTCATCGTTCCGCAACAACGATGTTGTTGCAGAAACATGTCTCGGAGGTGTTGTTGCAAACAGCGACATGGGGTAAGCGCTAGTAGTGGACGTGGACGTACGCGCGCGGCGTTGTAGCTGCTGCCAGCATCGGTGGTGGCAGGACGGTAGTGAGATTAATGGCGCTCCAGGACCGACATGGTGGATCTCGCCGGAACCATCGACCCGGTCGACAATGAGGCGTTTGGTGGCGGACATCCGACATGGATGCACCCAGCGACGACGACCTACAGGCAACGGCACTCGGCTTGTCCACCATCGCCCTCCCTGGTCTGTGCCCTACGGAATCTAGCCTTCTTTGGGTTGTAACAAAAGGCTAGTTGCAAACTATAAACCAAGCGACAGTTGCAGAAACGTTGCTCTCAACCTTCCGATGAAAAGTACATCTGATGGACACGGAGGCAGCGGATGCTCGCACGGGATCGGTCGGCTGAAGGCAAACGTTTCTCCTAATTATATGGTATAGTATATCAGGGAAGCTTTGTTCAAATATGGTTTGTTTCCGAAGTAAAGAACCTCCTTTCGCACTAGCTTGAGGTTATTGAAATGCATTGAGAAAATTTGCAGGCTACCTTGTAAAAACAATTGAGGAAAATACAGTGCCCCTGAGGGCTTATCCGACCAAATTTTAATTAGCATGACAAGATATAGATAGCTCAATGGGATTATATGTATCACTTTTTTATATTTTTTATACATGTTTGTTAAGTAAATGATATTAAGGATATGTATGCTCTTGGTGAACTGTATTGTGTTGAATTAATTCTATAATCTACTTGAGGCACTTGAGATGTTATTCATACTTTGGTATTATATTCGCTTTAATAAATGGTTGTATGCATCGCTTGATGCAGAAGCTGGGATAATCCTCCTTTTCAAAAAAAATCTACTTGTGGAAAAATACACCAAAATGAAAACATTGGATGGTCGAATAATATTTCTGCGGCAGTGCTAAATCTCTACTCCTAATAGAGCAGTTGGTGAATAGTCTGCCGGTTATTTTTCGCTGGTTTTATTTCGTCTCTCCTCCCACCTTCGTCTGGGTTTTTTCGTCCCTCCTCCCACCTCCCCATCGACGCTGGTTTCTTATTCACCGGTTTATTTACCCCTCAGCTCTTTCCTTGCAAATCAGCACTTTCCAAACATACACGCAATCACGGATCTAACTTTACTAACTTATCCAAATCAACCAATACCTCTCATTATTGCAAATTTTTTTAGGAAACAAATAATAGATTTTAAGGAAACAAATAAAAGATTTTAAAGATGCATCATACTTTACTAACAATCTCTAAAAATTAAATCTAAATTAATTAACCTTACCTTAAATCACTCAATCACTTTAATTAGAAAACATTTTCTTTCCTAACTGCACCCCGCTTAGTGTGCACATAACAATCCGAAGTAATTAGAGTCACATGATTGAATCCATTTATTTAGAGCCACATGATTGAATCCATTTATTAATAATAATCCTCACCAAAAGTGCGTTCAACAATTTTAGAGGGCGGACCAAAACTCTGCCATCCGCTCGCCCGCGTCTGTTTAGGTACAGGAAAAAATGGCATAATATAGAAACAACACGACCGGGGCGGTGGCGCAATCTTCAGGGATAGGGGATCGGAGGAGAAGGATTGGCCTGCCAGCATGATCGGGGTGCTTCCCCGCGGCCGCGGTCGTCCTCGCGATGCCACCTACCCGAAATCAACGCTGCTCCCTGCCGTCAGCCGAGGCGACGCCGCCTGCCCTCCTACCCACGGCCCGCTGCCGCGTGGGGCTACGCGGGAGGAGTAGCGACGGGGCCGAGGTCCTTCATGCGTTCCGGGATGGAGGCCATGATTTCATCGAGGTCGTTGCTGCCTCCTGCACTCAGGGTGTGTCGCCGAGATCGAGGCGAGCATGAGGAGCTGTGGCCACCGCCATGGTCACGCCGTCGCAGGGGATGGAGCACGTCGTCGGCCTACAGCTTGTGGAGATCACTGTTGCTCTTCAGGTCACGTGGTGACCGGATCTTGCCGATGTGTCCCTCCCTGACGACCTCCTCTTCGCCCGGTTGGCCGGCATGGATCTCGCCACTACTGCCCTCAACTTCTCTGCCTCGAGCTCGACGGTCAGCCACCATGGATCCCCCAACTGGAGGGTCACGTGAACCAGCCGTCCTCCCATGCTGCAGCGGCGAGAAGGTGACATGGCTCTCCGTACACGAAGAGTGGAGTTCAGTCAAGTACTTATATACTTGGCCTCTACTGCTGATCCATGTACATGGAGAAGAACAGACAAATGCTCATTCATGCTTCGTTCCACTCCTTTGCGCTACATTACTGGAGGTGACATTTTCCTATCTCTCTATGTTGTAACAAGCCTGCTGCCTGCATAGTTAATGGATTTTTTATTTAAATTCATCGTTGCTTAGTGCTTTGTTGCAATTGTTCACCCAAGATTCTTATATATAATCTGAGCGTATGTAGGCATACTTAGCTTTGCTATTCCATTTTTTCTGGCGCATAGAAATAAGAGTATTGCCCAGGTTAGGTATTCAATTGAGTAAAAAGTGAACAAGTAAAATTTTCTTGCATAGAAATTTTCTTCCCTATCAGTTCTTGCATTAGATTAGATTGTCCGTCTTCTCATTTTCATTGCCATGCTATTAAATTTGGATCCGCCTTTTTTTCGCTCCAATTAAAATCAACATCTATGATATTTATATGATAACTGCTTTGTTATCTATGTTTGATACACTCCACCTTAATTTTCTTTTACTTAGAAAGACGGCTAGAGATTATATTCTTCCCATTATGTGCAGTATGGTACCTAACTATTTTTAGCGGAAAATACTCTAAAAATATCATACCATTTCAATTTGGATTTTTTTTCATATTTGGCATAAATTTAAGTGGTCGGGCCCTTCTCCGGACACTGCGCAAGCGGGAGCTACGTGTACCGGACTTTTTATATTTGGCACAAATTTCTTTGGAGCAAAATTTTCTGGACCTCCCAGCATATGGTTGCTTCTAGGTGGAATATGTGATTGCCGGCGATACACAAAGGTGCCCCTGAACACTGATAAAATTTAACGATCTGCATTGATAAATTTTGATTGGTAAAGCTGTAAGTTTAGGTGGAATATGTGATTGGGGGCGATACGCTGAACGATGTGGCGGCAGATGGGCTACGCTCTGGTAGTGATTGCAGGGATGGCGTAGGACGAAGTTTGCAACGATGGTAGGAGGTAGTGCTGGGAAAGGGAAGTGGTGTTGGTTGGTTATTGTCCGTCATTTTGTGTATTGTCTGTCATTTTTGTTTGAGTAGCTGACATCCTTCTCTCTATTATCTCTCTATTGTTTCTGTCTATGCTCAGTAAAGAAGAAATGTCCGAAGAAGGACCAATGCGGGTTATTACATGATTTGGATGTATGGTTAATCAATACACATAAATTTGTTAGTTTGTCCCGCTCATGGACACTATTTTATTGATCATCGACTTATGGATTTTTGCTGCATGTAGGTGCAATGTTTTTGAAAATAAAGGTTTCAAGCATGGTTCACTTTTAACTGACGATAATGCTCCCGAGTCATATCCTGATGTGAGATTGCTATCTTTTATATTTAACTTCTGTTTCTTTACGATTGCCCTCTCACCCCTTTTTGCATTTGGATGTCAAAGCTTTGTGGGTTGTTCATTTCAGTTCTGCGACTACTTCTCTTATGGGTCTTAAGAGAACTCGAAGGATATCGTTTCAGTTCTGCTGCAAAGGAACGAAAGTAGTATGGTAGTATAAATAAATAAGGTTGTATTGTTTTCCTTTTTATCCGTTTGATAATTATGATAGAATTATTACATGAAGCTGTGTGTGCATACAATATGTAACCAAATGTGAATTATAATAGATTCAAGCCTTGCTTCTTCACTGCTTGGAAGCAAGTCTTCATCTTCTTAAGGGATTATCCGCTACAGTGCCTAGGAAATTCAGAGGACGTTTTAATGGTCTGTTAACTAAAGCGATGGTCATCCAGAAAAAATATTTGAAGTTGATACTAGCCATAATAAGTGCATAACAAGCCTACATGTTGTCTACATTTTTGCAGATCTCGCTATCCTTGTTTAACTCAATGGAATCAGATAATTTAATCGTGTTCCCTAACAAGTCCTTGTAGATGTGCACCTTCCCCCTTTGACCATCTCCTCAGGGTCTCTCTCTAATCCTAGAGCCAGGCAACAAGAATGGTTGGTTTTAAGAACAACATGTATCTATTTATTCATTATTGATTTATAGTTTTCGGGGAATTGTTTTGCCCCTAATCATATCATTGTTACTCTGCCTGCATTAGATTATGAGTATGAAAATGATGAATTTTATGTAAATGCTAATGGTTGACTACCACATTACAATGCTAGGCCTGCCTGAGTTTTGAGAACCCTTCTATTTTCCATTCCACAAGAAAAATAACACACAAATTTATCGCACAGTAGATACAGTAGCGCACATTAGATACAGTAGATACTGTTCCAACGAGTGCGTGTCCCTGGGCGTGGCGAAATCCTGCCCACGGTACTGCTTCCATGTATCACATTTTGTATTCTACTTTCTTTACCCAAATGATGCACAATCCAAGCAGATTTACCTTAATTGTGTTTAATTTGTTTAATTGGAAAAGGTGAAGTACATCTCAGAAGAACTTTGAGTCGGGCGGACTAAACCCCCGGATCATGTGGTCAGTGAAAACAATCACTTCTCCGTCTTTGGGCTCAGGAGGATTTTCAAGGCCTAGGACCCTCCAGTGGATGTCCTCTTTCTTGACTAAGGTGCCAGTTGCAACAAAGTTGTTCAGATCTTCCTCAATGACCCGGGATGGGACCCAGTTGTAGGCAGTGAATGTCTTAGTCATTGTTGTTGACCTGAAAAGAAAATTGGGCCGATTTAAGATTATGTGGTTAAACCAGCTGTTGGTTCAAGGGTAAATAATGACGAAACATGCATGCAAGTGTGTTAAGCCGGAGGATAGCATTGGAGATATAAAGGTAAACTATTGGCGGCTTAAGAAGGGACTAATGGTACCTTGCGGGTTATGGTTTATGAGTTAAGCCGCCCGCACAGTTATCAATTTTCAGATCTGTGAAGTGGAAAAATTGCTAAGTGTTGGACAAACAGCTTTCACAGATTGATGCCATGATTTTGGATCTACGACAGTTTGAATAATGAAGAAAATTTCTAAACCTAAGTTGCAGCGGCAGAGCAGCTCATGTGCCCAGATGGGATCTCTCACGGAGAGGAAGCATTCAAATATCAAAAAGAGTTCTAAGGCTAACACCGCGCAAGATGGGCATTAAAACTTACAGGAAATAATGAAGAACGAAGAAGGGCGAAGATGAACTCCGACGAACTCGCCGAAACCATAATGGGATCTACGGTGAGAGAAAGGGAAAACCTTACTGGAGCTGTTGAACAGCAGAGGCGTGCGGAGGAACCCTGGTCAGTTCAGGTTGATGCAGCGACCGCGGTTGAGGCAGTGGCGAAGGTCGACGACGGCGGTGATGACCCACAAGTGTAGGGGATCTATCCTAGTCCTTTCGATAAGTAAGAGTGTCGAACCCAATGAGGAGCAGAAGGAAATGATAAGCGGTTTTCAGTAAGGTTTTCTCTGCAAGCACTGAAATTCTAGGTAAAAAATAGTTTTTGATAAGATAAAAATTGTAACGACTAACAAGTAAATAAAGTAAATAAAGTGCAGCAAGGTGGCCCAATCCTTTTTGTAGCAAAGGACAAGCCTGGACAACTTCTTATAATGAGAAAAGAGCTCCCGAGGACACATGAGAATTATCGTCAAGCTAGTTTTCATCACGCTCATATGATTCACATTCGGTACTTTGATAATTTTATATGTGGGTGGACCGGTGCTTGGGTACTGTCCTTACTCGGACAAGCATCCCACTTATGATTAACCCCTATTTCAAGCATCCGCAACTACAACAGAAGTATTAAGGTAAACCTAACCACAGCATTAAACATATGGATCCAAATCAGCCCCTTACGAAGCAACGCATAAACTAGGGTTTAAGCTTCTGTCACTCTAGCAACCCATCATCTACTTATTACTTCCCAATGCCTTCCTCTAGGCCAAAATAATGGTGAAGTGTCATGTAGTCGACGTTCACATAACACCACTAGAGGAAAGACAACGTACATCTCATCAAAATATCGAACGAATACCAAATTCACATTACTACTAATAGCAAGACTTCACCCATGTCCTCAGGAACAAACGTAACTACTCACAAAGCATATTCATGTTCATAATCATAGGAGTAATAATATGCATTAAGGATCTGAACATATGATCTTCCACCAAGTAAACCAATTAGCATCAACTACAAGGAGTAATCAACACTACTAGCAACCCACAGGTACCAATTTGTGGTTTTGATACAAGATTGGACACAAGAGATGAACTAGGGTTTTGAGAGGAGATGGTGCTGGTGAAGGTGTTGATGGAGATTGACCCCCTCCCGATGAGAGGATCGTTGGTGATGATGATGGTGATGATTTCCCCCTCCCGGAGGGACGTTTCCCCGGCAAAGCAGCTCTGCCGGAGCTCTAGATTGGTTCCGCCAAGGTTCCGCCTCGTGGCGGCGGAGTTTCGTCCCGTAAGCTTGCCCATGATTTTTCCAGGGTAAAAGCCTTCATGTAGCAGAAGATGGACACCGGAGGGCCACCAGGGGGCCCAGGAGACAGGGGGCGCACCCAGTAGGGGTGGGCGCGCCCCCCACCCTCCTGGCCAGGGTGTGGGCCCCCTCAGTGTTTCTTCCGCTCAATAATTCTTATTAATTACAAAAATAAGTTTCGTGGAGTTTTAGGATTTTTGGAGCAGTGCAGAATAGGTTTCCAATGTTTGCTCCTTTTCCAGCCAGAATTCCAGCTGCCGGCATTCCCCCTCTTCATGGTAAACCTTGTAAAATAAGAGAGAATAGCCATAAGTATTGAGATATAATGCGTAATAATAGCCCATAGTTCAATAAATATTGATATAAAAGCATGATGCAAAATGGATGTATCAACTCCCCCAAGCTTAGACTTCGCTTGTCCTCAAGCGGAAGCCGAAATCGAAAAATATGTCCACATATTTAGAGATAGAGGTGTCGATAAAAATAAAATACGGACATGAGGGCATCATGATCATTCTTATAACATCAACATAAATAGATTTTGTCATATGATTTCCCATGTTCAAGTAACGATCAATTCACAATGTCAAGCATGGTTCAAAAACTTCATTGGGAACTAACAAACTATAATCTCAGTCATTGAAGCAATTGCAATTTATCATAACATCAGAAAGAGTCAAAAATAGAGTTTTTCAGCAAGTCCACATACTCAACTATCATGTAGTCTTCTACAATTGCTAACACTCATGCAATACTTGTGGTTGTGGAGCTTCAACCGGACATTGAGAAAGATAGGGGCTTATTGTGTTACCTCCCAACGTATTCACCTTTAGGTGATGTCAACAATTATAGTTCATGCTGACTTACATCCAATTGGATATATGTATCAAGATTTTTCAAACACGAGGAGCTTGCCAAAGGATAAAATGAAAAAGGGAAAGGTGAAGATCACCTTGACTCAAGCATAAAGTAAAAATAGAAAGTAAAAGATAGGACCTTCGTAGAGGGAAGCAGAGGTTGTCATGTGTGTTTAGGGTTGGATGCATGAAATCTTAATGCAAAAGAACGTCACTTTATATTGCCACTTGTATGTGGACCTTTATTATGCAGCCCGTCGCTTTTATTGCTTCCACAACAAGATCATATAAAGCTTATTTTCTCTGCACTAATAAGTCATACATATTTAGAGGGCAATTTTTATTGCCTGCAACATGACAACTTACTTGAAAGATCTTACTCAATCCATAGGTAGGTATGGTGGACTCTCATGGAAAAACTGGGTTTAGGGATATTTGGAAGCACAAGTAGTATCTCTACTTGGTGCAAGGAAATTGGATAGCATGAGGGGGAAAGGCAAGCTTGACATGTTTGGAAGGTCTATGACAATATACTTTAACTGAGATGTGAGAAAACATAAACCATCACGTTGTCTTCCTTGTCCAACGTCAACTCTTTTAGCATGTCATACTTAATGAGTGCTTCATAATCATAAAATATGTCCAAGATAATATATTTGTATGTGAAACCTCTCTTTCCTTATTACTTCCTATTAATTGCAACGATGACCAAGACTACATTTATCAACTCTCAACAACTTTTATGCCTCATACTTTCTATGTGTGAAGTCATCACAAACCATAAGATCAATATGAACTCTTTTATTCTCTACTTTCTCAAGATCGTAGCAAGATAGCAAAGCCCTTGACTCAACACTAATCTTTATTATAGATAGCTCACGGACTCAATTACATAAAGAGATCACAAAGCAATACTCAAAACTACTTGATATCAAAAGTTCAATCTACTAGATCAAGATACTACTAAAAGGATTGAACTAAATAAAATGGTAAAGATAGGAGTGTGATGGTGATACGATACCGGGGCACCTCCCCCAAGCTTGGCAGTTGCCAAGGGGAGTGCCCATACCCATGTGATTATGTCCTCGGAGGTGATGGAGGTAGTGATGATGTAGGCTTCTTCCTCAATTTACGCTTGAGTATAGTATTTTGCTCTTTTAGGTCCTCGATCTCCTGCTCAAGGCTTAATACTCTTTTGCACAATTCCTGTTTATTTTCCTGCAAGAGACGAAAAGGGATAAACTCGATCTTTGGCTTCTTTGCTCTATCAGGGAGTCTTGACTTTTTAAACTCCACATGCATGTCCCAAGGCTAAGGTAATGGGGCTGCGTCTTCGTCTGAACTCGTCTCCTCCTTTCCCTTAGGCTCATAGTCTTCCTCTTCTTCAGAGGTCCAGCCATCATGCTCCAAGTCCCTGTAGACCTTAGGGTCTGCAAGGTAATGAGCCACATAGCTTTCCCCTTCCGAATCCTGAGACGACATATTGCTCTAAATCTGTAACAGAACAGCTCGAAACGAAAACAGAGGATATTTGTGTGATACGGTGGTCAAAGCCTTTGGGAGATTATATAATGAATTTTTACCAACCAAAATACGTAACGTGCAAGAAAACGGAGTCCGGGAGGCACACGAGGTGGCCACAAGATAGGGGGGCACGCACAGTAAGGGTGGGCGCGCCCTCCACCCTCGTGGAGGCCTCGTGTCCTTCCCGGACTACATCTTTCTTCCTAAAATTCTTAAATATTCCAAAACTGATAAAATTCGCCATTAGAATTGTTTTGGAGTCGGTTTACTTACCGTACCACATGCCTATTCCTTTTCGGAGTCTGGAACGTTCTAGAAAGTGTCCCTTATGTATTCTTCTGGGGTTATGATTTCAATAATATTAGTTTCAACATTGATAGGATAACCTGAGATGTAATGTTTAATTCTTTGACCGTTCACCACCCTCGGACTTGTGCCTTCGAAGTTGTTGATTTTTATGGCACCAGAACGATAGACCTCCTCGATAACGTAAGGACCTTCCCATTTAGAGAGAAGTTTTCCTGCAAAAAATCTTAAACGAGAGTTGAATAATAACACATAATCACCTACGTTAAACTCACGCTTTTGTATCCTTTTGTCATGCCATCGTTTGACTTTTTCTTTGAATAGCTTGGCATTCTCATAGGCTTGAGTTCTCCATTCATCAAGTGAGCTAATATCAAATAACCTCTTCTCACCGGCAAGTTTGAAGTCATAGTTGAGCTCTTTGATAGCCCAATATGCTTTATGTTCAAGTTCTAGAGGTAAATGACAAGCTTTTCCATAAACCATCTTATATGGAGACATACCCATAGGATTTTTGTATGCAGTTCTCTAGGCCCATAATGCATCATCAAGTTTTTTGGACCAATTCTTTCTAGATCTATTGACAGTCTTTTGCAAAATTAATTTGAGTTCTCTATTGCTCAACTCTACTTGACCACTAGACTGCGGATGATAAGGAGATGCAATTCTATGATTAACATCATACTTAGCAAGCATCTTACGGAAAGCACCATGAATAAAATGTGAACCACCATCAATCATAAGATATCTAGGGACTCCAAACCTCGGAAAAATAACTTCTTTAAGCATTTTAATAGAAGTGTTAGGATCAGCACTACTAGTTGGAATAGCTTCTACCCACTTAGTAACGTAATCAACAACAACTAAAATATGTGTATAACCATTAGAGGCAGGAAAGGGTCCCATATAATCAAAGCCCCAAACATCAAACGGTTCAATAACAAGAGAATAATTCATAGGCATTTCTTGACGTCTACTAATATTACCAATTCTTTGACATTCATCACAAGATAAGACAAACTTACGAGCATCTTTAAAGAGAGTAGGCCAATAAAAACCGGATTGCAATACCTTGTGTGCAGTTCTATCTCCCGCGTGGTGTCCTCCATATGATTCAGAGTGACACTTGCGTAGGATTTGTTCCTGTTCATGCTCAGGTACACAACGTCTAATAACACCATCTACTCCTTCTTTACAAAGGTGTGGGTCATCCCAGAAGTAATGTCTTAAATCATAAAATAATTTTTTCTTTTGCTGGATGTGAAACTAGGAGGTATAAATTTAGCAACAATGTAATTAGCATAATCAGCATACCAAGGAGTAGTACGAGAGGCATTAACGACCGCTAATTGTTCATCAGGAAAGCTATCATCAATAGGCAGTGGGTCATCAAGAACATTCTCTAACCTAGACAAGTTGTCTGCAACGGGGTTCTCAGCTCCCTTTCTATCAATAATATGCAAATCAAATTCTTGGAGCAAGAGAACCCATCTAATGAGTCTAGGCTTAGCATCTTTCTTTTCCATAAGATATTTAATAGCAGCATGATCAGTGTGAATAGTAACTTTGGAATCAACTATATAAGGCCTAAACTTATCACATGCAAACACAACTGCTAAGAACTCTTTTTCAGTAGTAGCATAATTTCTCTGGGCAGTATCAAGAGTCTTACTAGCATACTAGATAACATTCAATTTCTTATCAACTCTTTGCCCTAGAACAGCACCTACAGCATAATCACTAGCATCGCACATAATTTCAAAGGGTAAATTCCAATCAGGTGGCTGAACAATAGGTGCAGTGATCAAAGCTTTCTTAAGTATTTCAAATGATTCTACACAATCATCATCAAAGACAAAAGGACTATCTTTTTGCAATAAATTAGTCAGAGGCCTAGAGATTTTAGAAAAGTCCTTAATGAACCTCCTATAAAAACCGGCATGACCAAGGAAACTTCTTATACCTTTTATGTCCTTGGGACATGGCATCTTTTCAATAGCATCAACTTTAGCTTTATCAACTTCAATACCTCTCTCGGAGATCTTGTGCCCCAAGACAATGCCTTCATTAACCATAAAGTGGCACTTTTCCCAATTCAAGACGAGACTAGTGTCTTCGCATCTCTGAAAACTCGATCAAGGTTGCTCAAGCAATCATCAAAAGAGGATCCATAAACGGAGAAATCATCCATGAATACCTCACAAATCTTTTCACAAAAGTCAGAGAATATAGCGATCATACATCTTTGAAAGGTAGCAGGTGCATTACATAAACCAAAAGGCATCCGTCTATAAGCAAAGGTACCAAAAGGGCAAGTAAAAGTAGTTTTCGATTGATCCTTAGCTGACACAGGTATTTGAGAGAAACCAGAATAACCATCTAGAAAGCAGAAATGAGTGTGTTTGGATAGTCTTTCTAGCATTTGATCAATAAAAGGTAAAGGCTAATGATCTTTCTTAGTAGCTTTATTTAATTTACAGAAATCAATTACCATCCTATAACCTATAATATATCTTTGCGGGATCAATTCATCTTTATCATTAGGAACAATGGTAGGAACACAATGGACAGGGCTTACCCAATCACTATCAGCAACGGGATAAATTATACCTGCCTCAAGGAGCTTTAGTATCTCCTTTCTTACCACTTCTTTCATCTTAGGATTCAATCATCGTTGAGGATCTCTAACTGGTTTGGCATCATCCTCCAAATTAATTTTGTGTTGACATAATGTGGGACTAATGCCCTTGATATCATCCAGAGTATATCCAATGGCAGCACGGTGCTTCTTTAGAGTTTTCAATAATCTTTCTTCTTCTTGCTCTGAAAGGTTAGCACTAATAATAATAGGATATATTTTCTTTTCATCAAGATAAGCATACTTAAGATTATTTGGTAAAGGTTTGAGCTCAAACACGGGATCACCCTTGGGTGGAGGGGGATCCCCTAGAATTTCAATGGGAAGGTTATGTTTCAGAATAGGTTCCTCTTGAAGGAACACTTTACCTATTTCCCTTCTTTCCCTCATAAACATATCGTTTTCATGGTCTAGCAAATTTGTTCTAACGGATCAGTAGGAGGCACGGCAATAGAAGCAAGACCAATAATCTCATCCTTACTAGGTGATTCTCTATCACGAGGTTGTCTACGAAACTTAGCAAAATTAAACTCATGAGACATACCCTCTAAGACAATTGTGACAGTATCCTTTTCACAATCAATCCTAGCATTAACTGTATTCAAGAAGGGTCTACCAAAAATAATGGGACAAAAATCATCTTGTGGGGAACTAAGAACAAGAAAATCAGCAGGATATTTAACCTTCCCACACAAGACTTCAACATCTCTAACAATCCCAATTGGTGAAATAGTATCTCTATTGGCATGCTTGATAGTAACATCAATACCTTCCAATTCAACGGGTGCAATATCATGCATAATTTCTTTATATAAGTCATAGGGTATTTCCCATTTAAATCATCATCCAAGAGATCTTTAACCATAGCAATACTAGGTTCAACTTTGATTTGCTCAGGAGGTGTATAAGTCCTAGTATTACTCTTACGAACAACAGCCGAAGTTTTAGCATGATCCTTTATCCTAACAGAAAAAGGAGGTTTCTCAACATAAGTAGTAGGAACAATAGGATCACTATAAGTGACAGTATTTTCTTCAACTGTAATAGGTGCAACTACTTTTACGTCAATGGGAGGATTATATTTAAACCACTTCTCCTTAGGGAGATCAATGTGAGTAGCAAAAGATTCACATAAAGTAGCTACTATCTCAGAGTCAAGTCCATATTTAGCGCTAAGTCCGCGATAAGCATCGGTATCCATAAAAAATTTAACACAATCAAACTTAGGTGTCATACCTGAATCCTTACCATCGTCAGAACCCCAATCTTCAGAGTTGCGTTTAATTCTTTCCAATAAGTCCCATTTGAATTCAATAGTCTTCAGCATATAAGAACCAGCACAGGAAGTATCGAGCATGTTGCAATCATTGAGAGAAAGCCGAGCATAAAAATTTTGAATAAACATTTCTCTTGAGAGCTCATGATTGGGGCATTAATATAACATTGACTTAAGCCTCCCCCAAGCTTGAGCGATGCTTTCTCCTTCGCGAGGCTAGGAATTATATATGTAATTACAATCATGATGAACAAGATGCATAGGATAGAGCTTCTGGTGAAATTCCAACTTTAATCGTTTATAATTCCAAGATCCCGTATCATCACATAGCCTATACCATGTCAATGCATCTCCCTTCAAAGATAAAGGGAAGACCTTCCTTTTGACAACATCATCGGAAATACCTGCAAGCTTAAATAATCCACAAACTTCATCCACAAAGATAAGGTGTAAATCGGGATGCAATGTTCCATCTCCTGCAAAGGGATTAGCTAACAGTTTCTCTATCATACCCGAAGGAATCTCAAAGTAAATATTTTCAGTAGGTTCAGTAGGTTCAGTAGGTTGAGGAGCAACTCTTTGCTCTTCTGGTCGGGGTGAAGATACCCCGAACAAGCCCCTCAAAGGATTAGTTTCCATAGTAACAAGTGACAGAAAATTTCAGCACACTATATAAATGTTTCCTTACCAAGTTCCACTCACCAAAAGCGCTACACTCCCCGGCAACGATGCCAGAAAAGAGTCTTGATGACCCACAAGTGTAGGGGATCTATCCTAGTCCTTTCGATAAGTAAGAGTGTCAAACCCAACGAAGAGCATAAGGAAATGATAAGCGGTTTTCAGTAAGGTTTTCTCTTCAAGCACTGAAATTGTAGGTAATAGATAGTTTTTTGATAAGATAAATTGTAACGAGTAACAAGTAAATAAAGTGCAGCAAGGTGGCCCAATCCTTTTTATAGCAAAGGACAAGCCTGGACAATTTCTTATAATGAGAAAAGAGCTCCCGAGGACACATGGGAATTATCGTCAAGCTAGTTTTCATCACGCTCATATGATTCGCATTCGCTACTTTGATAATTTGATATGTGGGTGGACCAGTGCTTGGGTACTGTCCTTACTTGGACAAGCATCCCACTTATGATTAACCCATATTGCAAGCATCCGCAACTACAACAGAAGTATTAAGGTAAACCTAACCACATCATTAAACATATGGATCCAAATCAGCCCCTTACGAAGCAACGCATAAACTAGGGTTTAAGCTTCTGTCACTCTAGCAACCCATCATCTACTTATTACTTCCCGATGCCTTCATCTAGGCCCAAATAGTGGTGAAGTGTCATGTAGTCTACGTTCACATAACACCACTAGAGGAAAGACAACATACATCTCATCAAAATATCGAACGAATACCAAATTCACATGACTACTAATAGCAAGACTTCACCCATGTCCTCGGGAACAAATGTAACTACTCACAAAGCATATTCATGTTCATAATCAGAGTAATAATATGCATTAAGGATCTGAACATATGATCTTCCACCAAGTAAACCAATTAGCATCAACTACAAGGAGTAATCAACACTACTAGCAACCCACAGGTACCAATTTGTGGTTTTGATACAAGATTCGATACAAGAGATGAACTAGGGTTTTGAGAGGAGATGGTGCTAGTGAAGATGTTGATGGAGATTGACCCCCTCCCGATGAGAGGATCGTTGGTGATGATTTCCCCCTCCCGGAGGGAAGTTTCCCCGGTAAAGTAGCTCTGCCGGAGCTCTAGATTGGTTCCGCCAAGGTTCTGCCTTGTGGCGGCGGAGTTTCGTTCCGTAAGCTTGCCCATGATTTTTTTTCCAGGGTAAAAGCCTTCATATAGGAGAACATGGATATCGGAGGGCCACCAAACGGCCCAGGAGACAAGGGGCACACCCAGTAGGGGTGGGCGCGCCCCCCACCCTCCTGGCCAGGGTGTGGGCCCCCTCTAGTGTTTCTTCTGCTCAATAATTCTTATTAATTCCAAAAATAGGTTTCGTGGAGTTTCAGGATTTTTGGAGCAGTGCAGAATAAGTTTCCAATGTTTGCTCCTTTTCCAGCCAGAATTCCAGCTGTCGGCATTCCCCCTCTTCATGGTAAACCTTGTAAAATAAGAGAGAATAGCCATAAGTATTGAGATATAATGCATAATAACAGCCCATAGTGCAATAAATATTGATATAAAAGCATGATGCAAAATGGACGTATCAGGCGGCGGAGCTCTGGCGCTGAGGCATCGTGAGGAAGAAGATGAAGACGAGGAGGCAAGGGGAAAAATGAAAGGGACCCCTGGACCTATTTATAAGGCAGAAGGATAAGTGGCATGCGCGGGAATTGAGGAGGCTGAAAAATGGATAAGCGACAGCACAGACGCCTTGATTTTCGGAGATTCATTAAAAGTGAGGGCATATTAAGATTTGGGCTTCGTGTGATATTAACGTGAGATGATGTCATGGCGGCTTACCGCGATTTTGTGAGCTGTCGTCACAGCGCGTGATAAGATCCCGAAAGGACAGATGAGGCAAGGATTTTTTTTCTAAGTGTTGAAGATTGATATGAACAAGTTCACATCAACCTGGGGCCTAATGATGGGGATATAACTATTGGGTATGACCCGCCCAGGAGGGGTCGGGTCATACCACTGATGGTTCATAATGAGAAGGCCTATGAAGATGTTGAATATGGCGGTTCATGAAGCAAGCTTACTGAACGCCCAAGACCCAAAGGCGACTTGAGGCCCACGGGCGTAAACTGCCATATGTTAACTTGTATGTTAAGGAAAGTGTAGTTCTGTCACCGAGCCGGACACGTTGTGTATGAGATGGCCGGGACTCTATAAGCCGCCGGGCATCAGCCTGTGTATATAAAAGGGTGACCCGGCGGCGGTTTAGGGAAAGAAACAACAAGTCAAGAACTAGATCAAGCGTATTCGCTCCATGCTAATCGAAACCCAAGCAATACAACCTAAAGAAGAAGTATGCCTTTACCTCGTTGCGAGGGACCAAACCTGGGTAAACTCTCCGTGTCCCTTGTCCTGTTTTAACCCCTTCAAATTAACCTCGTAGCGATGGCTCCACACCTAAGTCCTCATGCTAGGGCATCTGCCATGACAATTCCACGACAGGGCTGATCGTGCGGGTGGAGAAGGCGGGCTGGCGGATTTCGGGGCAGCAGCCCCGGGTAGCAGATTTGGCGGCGACCTGCTCATCCGCACGATGACACATCGTGCTTGGCTGCCTTGGGGCGGCGTGCGAGGGATTCGGGACCTAATGCCCGGATCTGACAACCGCGACGACAGTTGTCGTTGTATGGGCAACGACATCATCTGGCGCGGCGGTGGGTGCTTCATGTAGCACCCAGAATTGGGGCGGCGGCCCTTCTTCTTTGACGACGGTGGACTGCGGGGTCATGAGGGTGACTCGGGGTGTGGATCTCAAGGTGGCGACGGCCTTGTTGAGGCTGGTGGTGGTATGAGACGTCCCCTTCATCAACAGATCGGGTTCGATGTGTCTCAGCAGGTAACACATGCGTCTCTTTTAGAATTGTTGGGCAGTGCTTGACACCCGCGGATGATACGCACAACGTCTTATGTGGAGACGTCAAGTCATGCCTGCTACAGCCAGGAGCTGCACGGTGGCTCTGGCGCAGGTGTCACATTTAGCCTGTTGCTGCCGGATCGGAGGTGGTGCGGCAGTAGCGTGAGGCAGGCGGTATGGGACGTCGTTGTCTGCTGTTGTCTTCTCCAGAGGTATCCGGCTATCGAGGCGTCGGTAGCAGGATAAGGACCGATGGTACATACGCCTTCAGCGACGAGTTTATGCACTCCGATGAAAATACAAGATCTTTGATCGGGTTACGTCAACGCGCGCATGTGTCGTGTCCTTGCTAAAGATGATGGATTGAAGCTTGGCCTTGAGGATGAGAATCCGGAGTTCAACCTTGGTGGACTCGTCATCATCGGCGTATGTGCGGGATTATTTCTTGAAGGCGTAGCTTAGAAGTTGTGTATTTTTTGTTACTGATGTTTCTTGTAACATAGGGTGAGTGACTACCTAGTTGTTTGCCCTCTCCTGATCGAGATGAATCATGGATGTCTCTTGTGCCACTGATAGATTGGTTTGGTGGTTGGTCTGATTTTTCAGGCCTGGTAAACAAGAAGGTTGCTAGCTGCTTATAAAGACAAGCCCGTCAGGAGAACTGGATATATATATATGTAATGTTAACTCATGTTCAACTGTTTTGCCATTTCCCCTGAAACTATGCAACTGCGACTGCTCCAGTCTTTGTTGATCTTAATGTAAGCAGGGGCGGAGCTAAGGGGGGGCAAGCGGGGGCCACGCCCCCCCCCCCCAACTGCTGCGTCGTACCTAAGTTGCGTAGGCTACGTCAGGTAGATTAGGTGCTACGTCAGACAGATTTAGGATTAATTGGCCCCCCCTAAGTGTGCGCTTAAGGCTTGAAGCCCAGGAACTTTGCATGTTAAAGCCCATGTACTAGCTAGTCAGCCCACACTACACGAAACAAACAAACCACCAGGTAGTTTCGGAAGCTGACGAGGCCACCAGGGCATCCTCTATCGATTGTTTCGGCGCAGACGCAATACGCGTGGCCGCAAGTTCAACTAGGGCATCCGCACAACCGATCAGCGCCGGCAGCGACGACAGCATACTCCTGCGGTGAGTTCCTTGATTCCTTGATTGATTTATATACTGTGCAACAATACTAATGAATTGATCCGCATCTGGCTCGAGAAGGCCAGAAACTTCTTGTTCAGATGAAGTTAATTAAGGGCGTCAATTTCTTGTTTTCTTCTAAAAAAATGGTACACTAAATTAGGCATTCGCTGATTATGATTCTATCATCTAAGTTTCAAATTTCACTGGCTCACGCCAGATCTAAGAGCTAGGTGTATCATCGGCTAGAGGCTCATGTCTAGCCTATTGCAGTTTTTTATTATTAACAAACTGCTAGATGCTAGTTTCTGTTTTTCAGGCCGATTAGTTGATGTACAAACTACCGATCAAATATTCAGGCTCAAGTAAAATTTACACAACCAGCTAGAATCGAAAGCGCACCCTATAAGATTGTCGACTTTGTTCTATGGGTTTTACCCATAAGAGCCACATTAAACTAATGAAAAAACTACATTTTTATAGTTGCAACATACAAATTAATCATGTGTTTCTCTTTGTATGGTCATTAATTATATGAAAAAAAATGTTCATTGTCTTCTTCGCCCCCCTATGGTCAAATCCTGGCTCCGCCCCTGAATGTAAGACCAGGAATGAAGTGTATTGCTTATCAAATTTTGTTGTTTTCTTATCAGATGAAAGAATTTAATTTTAGAATGAAAATTTAGCATTTAACGAATCAAGCGGTCAAGCCACTAAATCATGATCCTTTAATGTTATAGTACAACTATGAAAGGGATGAGATACTTTTGGTTGCATGCTTAAAGAGAACTACTTGGTAGTGGTACCACTCAAACTAGACACCGAAGCAATTTTGATTGGATAATAATTTATGCACCACAACATAAGTGGATAAACTCCTCTCACATGTTTGCTATTTCCTGCAAACTTTTCCTTTATGTAGGAACTTCTCAGTATATACTTCCTTTCCGTTTGTAACCTGTGGACCATCACTCTGTGTAGTACAGTCAATGGCTCTATATTTTTGAACTTTTAAACTACCCTAGAAGTGATGATGAAAACTTAACATCAGTGCACTTTTCTATATATTGTATTCTGACTACCCTACTCAATCGCTAACCTAGCGAGGTTAAAAGCTTGCCTTGCCTTTTGCCTTTTTTTTCTTGTGCTGGTAAGAACAAATGCCGGCTGTTATCCTCTTGTCATGTCCCTGTTAACTATAGTTATCTCTTTGTAAAAAATCACATATATACTATGTTTTATAATAGCATTGTAGGCAAAGGTTTGGATCATGCAGTGATCAATATTTAGACAACAATTTTCAGTACAAAATTCTAAGAAATACTAGATGGTCTAAGGTGGTAACCTCAGATTCGTGTGTTGTTTCATATGCTGTAGTTTTCTGCTTCACATGAAATTTTCACATGGAAAATGGGCTAAGTTTGGTGGGCTTTGTATTTCACCTGCTGTTTTAAAGCAGAATCGAACGTCGTGATGGTTCCACCTGCTGTTTCCCATGTACGATCGGCACTCTCCCTTCCACGCGCCGGTAAGGGCATGTACAATGGTGCTATCTTAGGAGTGCCACATAGGGTAAATGATGAGGTGGAGGAGAGACAACTCACAAGAAAAGGCTTGTCTTCTCTTATTTAAGAGAAGACAAGAGATGACCTCTTAGTACAATTTGTCTCACCATGTTTTAAGGAATGACTAGTTATTGAAGATAAGGCTAAGATATAACTCACTGTAGACATACTTTTTTGTTATCTCTAAATAACATGCAAGACTTAAGATAAGACTGTCTTATCAACCATTGTACATGCCCTAAGAAAAGCAGCCCACCCCGTGTGGATCGGTACAACGTGGCCCCATCCACGACCAAACACACACAGAGAGAGAAAACTGTCGCTACACACGCACACACACGTCTCCGTTTCTCCTCTCTCTCCCCAACTCGCTCCCGATCCCATCTCTCTCCATGAAAAGTTGCCGCCGCCGGCGGCTGTGCTCGTCGCCCCGCCTCCTCTCCATCCGTTGCCGCGCACGGATCTAGGTGAGGCATATCTCCCGTCCCTTGCGCCCGCCGTGAAAGAGAGGGAGAGAGAAAGAGAGAGGTGGGAGAGAGAGGGAGGAGCAGACAATGGCGGCGCTGGCCTAATTGCCGACAGTGGAAGATGAGGTCATGGTTCTGACGCGTCGTGGGTCCGCGCTGCTGAGGCACGGCCGTCGACTTACTTATTTGCTTCTGGCCGCAGGCGCACCTTCTCCTCATGTCACCCAAGACGGTTTGCGGTCCATCACGGTCATCATAACTCTGAACGCCGCCGTCGTCGTCTGACGTACAGTTCAGGGCGGTCACCAGAAAGAGCCTGATATGTCGCCGTTATGCAGAAGCTCTCGGTTATGCTGAGATAGAAATTCCAGAATACTTACACTTATTATATACTGTGTTTCCTTTTTCTTCCAGGCTTCAAATTCATTGGTTGATATGATATTTTTAGGTTAGGTAGGATAAATGGCGATGATTTCGGATAATCTGGTCTAAGAGCTTGTGGAGACAGAAAAAATAATCCCTAATCAAGCAGTTTGGGAACAACAATGCCAATATTAAGTTCAGCAAGGAAGCCGAACGGCATTTTACAGCGTCTACTCTCACCAAGTACTCTGCTAATCTGCTTGGTTGTTGTTTGCCCTCTCCTGATCGAGATGAATCATGGATGTCTCTTGTGCCACTGATAGATTGGTTTGGTGGTTGGTCTGATTTTCCAGGCCTGGTAAACAAGAAGGTTGCTAGCTGCTTATAAAGACAAGCCCGTGAGGAGAACTGAATATATATGTAATGTTAACTGATGTTCAACTGTTTTGCCATTTCCCCTGAAACTATGCAACTGCGACTGCTCTAGTCTTTGTTGATCTTAATGTAAGACCAGGAGATGAAGTGTATTGCTTATCAAATTCTGTTGTTTTCTTGTCAGATAAAAGAATTTAATTTTAGGACGAAAATTTAGCATTTAACGAATCAAGCGGTCAAGCCACTAAATCATGATCCTTTAATGTTATAGTACAACTATGAAAGGATGAGATACTTTTGGTTGCATGCTTAAAGAGAACTACTTGGTAGTGGTACCACTCAAACTAGACACCGAAGCAATTTTGATTGGATAATAATTTATGCGCCACAACATAAGTGGATAAACTCCTCTCACATGTTTGCTATTTCTTGCAAACTTTTCCTTTGTGCAGGAACTTCTCAGTATATACTTCCTTTCCGTTTGCAACCTGTGGACCATCATTCTGTGTAGTACAGTCAGTGGCTCTATATTTTTGAACTTTTAAACTACCCTAGAAGCGACGATGAAAACTTAACATCAGTGCACTTTTCTATATATTGTATTCTGACTACCCTACTCAGGGCATGTACAATGCATAGCCTCAAGGTGATGCCTCACATGCCATATAGGATTGGATATGACGTAAATTAGGTTCGGATAGGGAAGGGAAGCGGGATCCTCTCCAGGAGGCAGGTGCTTGAAGAGAAAAATTGTGGTCCAGTGACAAAAGCTGAAAAGGTTGGAGCGAAAAGTAGAGATGCATGTGTATTAGAGTCATTATTTTCTATTTCTTAATGAGGCCCACTAGTGATAGCTCGCATTGGAGAGAGAAAATTAATGTAGGTGCTTTAAATTATTTTTTGTGATGGGGCATATGTATCCATATGCCACCATTGTACATGCCCTCAATCGCTAACCCAGCGAGGTTAAAAGCTTGCCTTGCCTTTTGCCTTTTTTTCTTGTGCTGGTAAGAACAAATGCCGGCTGTTATCCTCTTGTCATGGCCCTGTTAAGTACAGTTATCTCTATGTAAAAAATCACATATATATACTGTGTTTCATAATAGCATTGTAGGCAAAGGTTTGGATCATGCAGTGATCAATATTTAGACCACAATTTTCAGTACAGTATTCTAAGGAATACTAGATGGTCTAAGGTGGTAACCTCAGATTCGTGTGTTGTTTCATATGGTGTAGTTTTCTGCTTCACATGTGGAAAAGGGGCTAAGTTTGGTGGGCTTTGTATTTCTCATCACTTTGTATTTATTATTTTGCAGTCCTTAATTGCCATTGTTAAGGTCAATTAGTGGTAGCACTTAATGCTCTCTATTCAATTCTGGGGTGGCAGACCAAGCATTGCAGAGCTTGGCATTTTAAGAATCTCAGGTAATATGATTCTTCTATGTAGCGACACATCGGCTTTTAGCAATCTTCAAAGTGAATGATAATTTATTGTTGTATTTCCAAGAATGGAAATTGCAATTGCAAATGATTTTTTTGACTATAAATTTAAACTTGTTCGCAAGTAAATATTAATTTTAATTTACAAGTAAACAAGCAAATTTTTATTTTAGAAATCAACCTTTTCTCCTTATTTTTTCCACTATCTCTGTTGATGCAGATAGGAATTTTAGTAACTTGAAAAGGTTGGCTGCCGAGAAGTTCATTTATGCACACAACCATCCATGGATTAGATAGGATGTATGATGCAGTGGCTACATTGACCACCCTGAGCTCGCCGATGAATCCGGCCGAGCACATGATGCCATTAACGTCAAGAATGACAATGTACCTTCATGCAACATTGCATCGATGTCGTACATACACTCCAAAATTAACAAAATAATTTGACCATCCATGCATTTTCAATTTCTAAATCTCTGGTTGCTGATGATGTGCAAGATGGTTGAAAGAACAAAAATGCTTTAGTGTTGAGTACTGCTCAAATTTGGGTAAACAGCATAGACATGCACACCCCTTGAATGGAACAGAGAAAACATACAGAAGATTATGGTTGTATATTGAGTTATATTACTGTGAGAAAGTGAAGATTTGACTATTTTCTATCAGTTATGGGTTAGCGAGGAACCGAGGATGAGTTGAAGCGTAAATTCGGATGATTTTAAGTCGTATCCAAGTGGGTCAAGTCACCAGACTTCAGTGGGTCAACTATTATACTAACCCTCTGCATGTTTATGATGATTGAGGACACTTACTTTTGTTGTAGTCATGAAGTGTCAGACGTTGCAGGCTGAAGTCTCTTTCTATCTAATAGAGTTAATGTACCTCCCATATGCTATTAAGAGGACAAATGTAAGTAATGGTGGCGCTCCTTTCTGGATGAAATGTTTACGCAGTCAATCCTAACCATGCTAGCAATGTTTTAAACTATATATAAGATATGGTTGCTACTGTATGTATAATTTAACAAGCAGTTAAATCTGTGTAGACATATTTCCTAGAATTTTCTGATGAAGATTTGACAGGAATGCACTAAATTTGGTCCGCGAGTTTCATCAGCTTCTGTGGCAGCAGCGATATTTGTGTGGTGGCATGTAGTCAAAACAGTGGGAAAGACTTTGCAAGTGATAGAAGTTTCACTCTTACGAACACAATGAAAGGTACCCTCTACTCTTTCCTTTGACAAACCATTCCAGATGATGATCCTGTCGTATTTTATCTTGATAATCGAAGATTTCCTTGGAATCATGTGTGTGTGGCAGCGGCACCTTCACTACTGTTGGGCCCAGACCACCCGAGTTCAAATAATCTAGGAGGTACTCCCTCCGTCCGGAAATACTCGTCGGAGAGATGGATGTATCTAGACGTATTTTTGTTCTGATGCATGCATTTTCATCCATTTCTAGGACAAGTATTTCTGGACAGGGAGTAGCTTCTTTTGTGTAATGTAACTATATGTGAAGTTTCTCTTTCAACAGGGCTTCTATAAATGGCTGCCTCGTCATGCTAAGTACTTTTATTCTTAATATTTTGTGTAGGTTTGTTTATCTTGAATTTAGTAAGCATAATAAAGCTCATGCTTTCAGGGAAATGATTGACAATTGCATTTTTGAGCTATCATGCTCTTATCTTACCAAATGGTATCATTGCCACCCAGCAAAGAATGTTGATACTTGAGTGCACTCCACAACGAGTAATTTGGAACGGAGGGAGTATGCAAGGCTCGTCAGATGGGTACCAAGAAAAAGGCTGGCCCCAAAACCTGCAATGTGTTCCTTCTGTTTGAAACCTCGTGGACTCAAGCTTCACGTACAATCCAACACAGAGATCACATAAAAAATTCCAAGCATGGCAGGCGGAAACAATAGAAAAATGAGAGAAAGACAATAAACATGTACAATGACATGGTGAGAGGGAAAAGAAATACAGTGACATTCACTTTATTTTAACCCATTCTCTCTTCGTTCTTTGTCATTCTGTTTTCTTTCTCACCCATATGTCTAAAATAAACCGGAAAAGCATGGAGAGGAAGACAATAAACATGTACAATGACATGGTAAAAAAATACACATGACACATTTAGGGCGAATGTTACCATATGTCTTTTTGTTATTCCCGTGGCAACGCACGGGCATCTAACTAGTTAAACTAATATATCCATCGATCCTACCCGGTTCGCCGTTGAACAAGAAGAGAAGATATGCTTCCTCTTGAACTGCTAATAAACGAGAGTTTGAGGACTTTTTTCACGTCTCCTTTCATTGAAAACGCATCGTCGAAAATTTTAAAATAAATCTAGAAATAATGCGAGCATTAGAATTCGAATCCTGATGGGCTAAGAATATCACTGTTCCTCTAGCCATCCAACCAAAAATTGGTTCACACTACTTGTGAAGCGCTGATATGTGTAGGACGATGCGAGAAAATTTGTCAGCACCCGCTCGGAGACCAAAAGCGCAGTCAAAAGTAATCGTGCACAGCTAGCTAGTACTCACTCTGTCCCAAAATATAAGAACGTTTTTAATACTAATATATTTTGGGACTGAGGGAGTAGTAGAATTCTTAATTCGTTATTAATCTCCTCAAACTTTTCAAGCACGAAGCAACAAATCGACGTAACTGCGTATGTATTTCTCAAAAGAAAGCGTAACTGCACATGTAACACCACCAGGAACACGCGGGGGCTAAACTTGAAAGTTAAACCGGCTGCGGTCAGAAGACTTTCAAACCATACACAGCTCGCCGTGCGAACCATTCTTCACCAAACAAACAATCTTAGGCTCTCGAAAGCTGAGATCTCATATCTTTCACTGGGCACATACGACGCGATGAGAATGGCGAAGGCGATGGCGAAGCTGGCTTTGGCGATCTTGGAGCAACTTCAACGGGGCAATCTAAATGGACGCGCTCTTTGTTCCTTTTTCGTTTGTTTGGGTTGGTCAGGCGGACGTGCGCGTTCGCATTCTTAAATTGATCGGCTTGACCGCGCAACGGGAGACGGACCCAAATATGCCGGCGTGAAAAAAAAATAGCTCACAGAAATAAACATAATTAAACATAAGTGGCCGGTCAACCAGTCCACTTAAATGTAATTAAACATTAATTAAAACATTAAAAAAAGTCTGCGCCCGCACGCTGCCCTAAACGTCGTCGGTCTTGTCCTTACCCTTGACGTCGACGTCGCCATCGCCGGTGAGGTCGATGAAGACGGGAGCAGGGCCAGCCCACCCGAACGCCGCCTGGTACGTTGCCAGGGCAGCCTCCTCCGGCTTCTGCTGGAGCGGCGGCATTGCGGCTAGCCGCGCGCACTCCTCCTCCTCCTCCTCCTCAAGCCGGAGCGCCTCCGCGTCGCGTTGCAGCATCTGCTCGTAGCGCATCTGCCGCTCGTCGACGGCCTGCTCCTGACGGAGCTAGTGCGCCTTCCAGCGTTCAAGGTGGGCCGCCTCCTGCACCGGCGTCGCGGCGTAGTGGACAGGAGGCATGCTCACCCACTCGCGGTACTGACCCGTCCACGTGTAGGCCTCCTCCAGCCAAGTGGGTGGAGGCGGGGAGCGCTCCGGCTCCGGCTCTGGCGGTGGAGAAGGCGGGACGAAGAGCGGGGTGTGGACGGAGTCCCCAGCCGCCGACAAGGCAAGGGCTTGCTCCAGCCCATTCTAGTGCGTGTCCTCCTCGAGCCGGCTAGCCTCCAACGTGTGCTGCAGGGCCTCCTCGAGGGCGGCTTGGTACTCTGCCTCTGCTTTCATTTCCTCCGGCTCTACCCGCGGGGGCGGCGTCGACGCCTACACGCCGTTGCTCCTCGTGTTCGAGGGCAAACCAAGCTTCCCAGTTGAAAGAGTCAGCGGCGTACTCGAGCATCCGCCGCTGCTCCGGCGTGAGCTGCGCGTGGCGCCTGCGCACCTCCCCGTCGTGCGCCCGCTGGGTCCGTGGAACAGCCGGCACCGGGATCCGGTGCGGATCCAGGTGCCAGTGGTGTGGCAGACGTCGGGATAGGGCAGTGGCTGCCTGTACTCCCAGTGCCATCGCGCTTGGTGCACCGGGATGTGCAGACGCCGGCGACCTGAGCGAAAACGCGCCGGTGCCGGAGGAGGGTGAGGAGGAGCACGGGAGGACGAGGCGCCGGGGTGTCATTGCACTTGCACTTGTCGCTGCTGCTGCCGAAGAGGCCCATTGCTTGCTAGGGTTTGCTGTCACCGGCGAGGAAGCAAAGGGAGTGGCATGGGGCCAGATGTGAACGGAAGTGGATGAGGCCGGCCCCCGCGGCACGCGTAGTTAAAAAATGACGCTTCCACTGGCTGACTAGTAGCCCCGCTGTCGGTGGTCATCATAAATTAGACGACGAGTGGGCCCGCCGCGGACGCCGAGGAGACGCGCGTGCATCAGCTTCACGTCTGCCGAGGCATTTCAGACGCAATTTTGGACCGGAAATGGATCGACGCGGGTGCCAGACGGACGAGATTTGGATTTGGGTTGACACGTTGGGCCTTCACTTTGTTCACGCCGACCCAAACAAACGCATGCGGATAAAATGGATCGTCCTTGCTCTGATGCAGATCCTCGGCGGCTCAAGTCGGGGGGAAGCGGCGGCACGCACTGCTGCTGACCGCACGAACGAGTCGCTAGCTAGTGCACATGCATTCCGCTCTTTTGTGCGGGACTGTCTATTTCCGAAAGAGCATGGTGAAAACTCAGAGCCTCTGCATCTATTAATGCGCATAGCTTAACACCATATATTCGATTAGATCATCTGATTCATGTTACAATATTCAGTTCGTTCATCCTTTCTAAACAAACTTGTTTTCTTTTACCGAAAAAGGCTTTCATCCCGCTTTATATTATAAAGCAAATGTCCAAGTCAACAATCCACAGAGGTTCAAACACACACACACACACACACAAATGTCTCACAAACACAGGATCCAGAAGGGTTAATGCTGAGGGCACAGCTCAACAAGCCCTAGAACAGAAATAAACGACAGCATCTAGTCGGGCTCGGGGGGGCGGCGGAAGCGGAGGCGCCAGGCGGAAGGCGAGCGATCGAAGGTCGGGGAGGAGGGAGTTGATGAAGTCCCGATCCTGAGGGCGGCTAAGCAGCCGCCAAAGCTGCAAGTACCCACACATTTTAAAAATGGCGTCAGTAGCACGTCTGAGAGTGACCTTTTGGATGACAAGCTTATTGCGGACAGTCCACAGCGTCCAGGCGAGGACCCCCATGCAGAGCCAACGGATATGTCGGTAGCGAGGGGGGGAGGCATGGATCTCCGCGAGAAGGTCGGGGAAATTGGAATTGCACCACTGTCCACCAACCGTCTCGCGGAAACTGGACCAAAGAAACTGGGCTGTGGAGCACGTGAAGAAGATGTGGTTAGCATCCTCCACCGTGCCGCACAGGGGGCAAAGCCCATCTCCAGGTCCGTTACGCTTGAGGACTTCGACTCCGGAGGGGAGGCGGCCACGGATCCATTGCCAAAGGAAGATCCTAATCTTCAGTGGCAGGCGGATATCCCAGATCAAACTGAAGGGCTCGGGGGCGGGCGAGGGCGCGATGGCCGCGTACAGGGATTTAGTTGAGAAGTGCCCGGAAGATTCTAGACGCCAAGAGATGGCGTCCGGGGTGTCGTTGACGCTCATCGGGAGAAGGGCGATGTCCTCGAGGAGGGCATCCCAGGCGGCCACTTCGGGCAGGCCAAAAGGGCGGCGAAACGCGAGGCGCCCTAAGTCAATAAGGGCCATCTCAACAGAGATCCGAGGGTCAACAGCAATGGCGAAGAGCTCGGGAAAGCAGGCGGCCAGACGGGTGTCGCCAATCTACCGATCAAACCAGAACAAGGTCGCGGACCCAGTACCAACCAAGATGGAAGTGCCAATGCAAAGCACCGGGAGCAGCTTGGACTAGATATTACTTGTTAATGGCCGCTTCGCTGGACTGGGAACAGTGATTCGGGTTGTTTGAATATTGCGCTTTTACTACGAAGTATCGAGTTTGAATATGCATAGCTTGAACTGGGATTTGTGTTGTTTGAATGTGCATAGCTTAGACCTGTGAGCAGCTCAAACAGAATCATAAAAATGGAACAAAAAGTTGTCACATTGTTTAATTAAAGGGGCCTGCTAGGCGTCAGCTGGCTGGCGGATCATCACCGCCTCGCGACTCGCGAGCCATCCAGTTTGATAATGCGAGCACTCCATATCATTCCTTCTCTTCTCTAATTTTCTACAACTAGACCTTTGTTGCAAAACGTCATCTTCTTTAATTTCTTGCAACAAGACCCATGTTGCAAAATCTCTTCTTCAATTTTCCGTAACAAGGCCTTTGTTGCAAAAATTGCAACACCAACTTCCGCCGCCACATCTAAAATTTTCTACAACAAGATTTTTATTGCAAAAATTACAACATCATCTCCGGCTGTGTTGCGCACTTGCACAGTCATCGTTCCGCAACAACGATGTTGTTGCAGAAACATGTCTCGGAGGTGTTGTTGCAAACAGCGACATGGGGTAAGCGCTAGTAGTGGACGTGGACGTACGCGCGCGGCGTTGTAGCTGCTGCCAGCATCGGTGGTGGCAGGACGGTAGTGAGATTAATGGCGCTCCAGGACCGACATGGTGGATCTCACCGGAACCATCGACCCGGTCAACAATGAGGCGTTTGGTGGCGGACATCCGACATGGATGCACCCAGCGACGACGACCTACAGGCAACGGCACTCGGCTTGTCCACCATCGCCCTCCCTGGTCTGTGCCCTACGGAATCTAGCCTTCTTTGGGTTGTAACAAAAGGCTAGTTGCAAACTATAAACCAAGCGACAGTTGCAGAAACGTTGCTCTCAACCTTCCGATGAAAAGTACATCTGATGGACACGGAGGCAGCGGATGCTCGCACGGGATCGGTCGGCTGAAGGCAAACGTTTCTCCTAATTATATGGTATAGTATATCAGGGAAGCTTTGTCCAAATATGGTTTGTTTCCGAAGTAAAGAACCTCCTTCCGCACTAGCTTGAGGTTATTGAAATGCATTGAGAAAATTTGCAGGCTACCTTGTAAAAACAATTGAGGAAAATACAGTGCCCCTGAGGGCTTATCCGACCAAATTTTAATTAGCATGACAAGATATAGATAGCTCAATGGGATTATATGTATCACTTTTTTATATTTTTTATACATGTTTGTTAAGTAAATGATATTAAGGATATGTATGCTCTTGGTGAACTGTATTGTGTTGAATTAATTCTATAATCTACTTGAGGCACTTGAGATGTTATTCATACTTTGGTATTATATTCGCTTTAATAAATGGTTGTATGCATCGCTTGATGCAGAAGCTGGGATAATCCTCCTTTTCAAAAAAAATCTACTTGTGGAAAAATACACCAAAATGAAAACATTGGATGGTCGAATAATATTTCTGCGGCAGTGCTAAATCTCTACTCCTAATAGAGCAGTTGGTGAATAGTCTGCCGGTTATTTTTCGCTGGTTTTATTTCGTCTCTCCTCCCACCTTCGTCTGGGTTTTTTCGTCCCTCCTCCCACCTCCCCATCGACGTTGGTTTCTTATTCACCGGTTTATTTACCCCTCAACTCTTTCCTTGCAAATCAGCACTTTCCAAACGTACACGCAATCACGGATCTAACTTTACTAACTTATCCAAATCAACCAATACCTCTCATTATTGCAATTTTTTTTAGGAAACAAATAATAGATTTTAAGGAAACAAATAAAAGATTTTAAAGATGCATCATACTTTACTAACAATCTCTAAAAATTAAATCTAAATTAATTAACCTTACCTTAAATCACTCAATCACTTTAATTAGAAAACATTTTCTTTCCTAACTGCACCCCGCTTAGTGTGCACATAACAATCCGAAGTAATTAGAGTCACATGATTGAATCCATTTATTTAGAGCCACATGATTGAATCCATTTATTAATAATAATCCTCACCAAAAGTGCGTTCAACAATTTTAGAGGGCGGACCAAAACTCTGCCATCCGCTCGCCCGCGTTTGTTTAGGTACAGGAAAAAATGGCATAATATATGGAAACAACACGACCGGGGCGGTGGCGCAATCTTCAGGGATAGGGGATCGGAGGAGAAGGATTGGCCTGCCAGCATGATCGGGGTGCTTCCCCACGGCCGCGGTCGTCCTCGCGATGCCACCTACCCGAAATCAACGCTGCTCCCTGCCGTCAGCCGAGGCGACGCCGCCTGCCCTCCTACCCACGGCCCGCTGCCGCGTGGGGCTACGCAGGAGGAGTAGCGACGGGGCCGAGGTCCTTCATGCGTTCCGGGATGGAGGCCATGATTTCATCGAGGTCGTTGCTGCCTCCTGCACTCAGGGTGTGTCGCCGAGATCGAGGCGAGCATGAGGAGCTGTGGTCACCGCCATGGTCACGCCGTCGCAGGGGATGGAGCACGTCGTCGGCCTACAGCTTGTGGAGATCACTGTTGCTCTTCAGGTCATGTGGTGACCGGATCTTGCCGATGTGTCCCTCCCTGACGACCTCCTCTTCGCCCGGTTGGCCGGCATGGATCTCGCCACTACTGCCCTCAACTTCTCTGCCTCGAGCTCGACGGTCAGCCACCATGGATCCCCCAACTGGAGGGTCACGTGAACCAGCCGTCCTCCCATGCTGCAGCGGCGAGAAGGTGACATGGCTCTCCGTACACGAAGAGTGGAGTTCAGTCAAATACTTATATACTTGGCCTCTACTGTTGATTCATGTACATGGAGAAGAACAGACAACCGCTCATTCATGCTTCGCTCCACTCCTTTGCGCTACATTACTGGAGGTGACATTTTCCTATCTCTCTATGTTGTAACAAGCCTGCTGCCTGCATAGTTAATGGATTTTTTATTTAAATTCATCGTTGCTTAGTGCTTTGTTGCAATTGTTCACCCAAGATTCTTATATATAATCTGAGCGTATGTAGGCATACTTAGCTTTGCTATTCCATTTTTTCTGGCGCATAGAAATAAGAGTATTGCCCAGGTTAGGTATTCAATTGAGTAAAAAGTGAACAAGTAAAATTTTCTTGCATAGAAATTTTCTTCCCTATCAGTTCTTGCATTAGATTAGATTGTCCGTCTTCTCATTTTCATTGCCATGCTATTAAATTTGGATCCGCCTTTTTTTCGTTCCAATTAAAATCAACATCTATGATATTTATATGATAACTGCTTTGTTATCTATGTTTGATACACTCCACCTTAATTTTCTTTTACTTAGAAAGACGGCTAGAGATTATATTCTTCCCATTATGTGCAGTATGGTACCTAACTATTTTTAGCGGAAAATACTCTAAAAATATCATACCATTTCAATTTGGATTTTTTTTTCATATTTGGCATAAATTTAAGTTGTCGGGCCCTTCTCCGGACACTGCGCAACCGGGAGCTACGTGTATCGGACTTTTTATATTTGGCACAAATTTCTTTGGAGCAAAATTTTCTGGACCTCCCAGCATATGGTTGCTTCTAGGTGGAATATGTGATTGCCGGCGATACACAAAGGTGCCCCTGAACACTGATAAAATTTAACGATCTGCATTGATAAATTTTGATTGGTAAAGCTGTAAGTTTAGGTGGAATATGTGATTGGGGGCGATACGCTGAACGATGTGGCGGCAGATGGGCTACGCTCTGGTAGTGATTGCAGGGATGGCGTAGGACGAAGTTTGCAACGATGGTAGGAGGTAGTGCTGGGAAAGGGAAGTGGTGTTGGTTGGTTATTGTCCGTCATTTTGTGTATTGTCTGTCATTTTTGTTTGAGTAGCTGACATCCTTCTCTCTATTATCTCTCTATTGTTTCTGTCTATGCTCAGTAAAGAAGAAATGTCCGAAGAAGGACCAATGCGGGTTATTACATGATTTGGATGTATGGTTAATCAATACACATAAATTTGTTAGTTTGTCCCGCTCATGGACACTATTTTATTGATCATCGACTTATGGATTTTTGCTGCATGTAGGTGCAATGTTTTTGAAAATAAAGGTTTCAAGCATGGTTCACTTTTAACTGACGATAATGCTCTCGAGTCATATCCTGATGTGAGATTGCTATCTTTTATATTTAACTTCTGTTTCTTTACGATTGCCCTCTCACCCCTTTTGCATTTGGATGTCAAAGCTTTGTGGGTTGTTCATTTCAGTTCTGCGACTACTTCTCTTATGGGTCTTAAGAGAACTCGAAGGATATCGTTTCAGTTCTGCTGCAAAGGAACGAAAGTAGTATGGTAGTATAAATAAATAAGGTTGTATTGTTTTCCTTTTTATCCGTTTGATAATTATGATAGAATTATTACATGAAGCTGTGTGTGCATACAATATGTAACCAAATGTGAATTATAATAGATTCAAGCCTTGCTTCTTCACTGCTTGGAAGCAAGTCTTCATCTTCTTAAGGGATTATCCGCTACAGTGCCTAGGAAATTCAGAGGACGTTTTAATGGTCTGTTAACTAAAGCGATGGTCATCCAGAAAAAATATTTGAAGTTGATACTAGCCATAATAAGTGCATAACAAGCCTACATGTTGTCTACATTTTTGCAGATCTCGCTATCCTTGTTTAACTCAATGGAATCAGATAATTTAATCGTGTTCCCTAACAAGTCCTTGTAGATGTGCACCTTCCCCCTTTGACCATCTCCTCAGGGTCACTCTCTAATCCTAGAGCCAGCCAACAAGAATGGTTGGTTTTAAGAACAACATGTATCTATTTATTCATTATTGATTTATAGTTTTCGGGGAATTGTTTTGCCCCTAATCATATCATTGTTACTCTGCCTGCATTAGATTATGAGTATGAAAATGATGAATTTTATGTAAATGCTAATGGTTGACTACCACATTACAATGCTAGGCCTGCCTGAGTTTTGAGGACCCTTCTATTTTCCATTCCACAAGAAAAATAACACACAAATTTATCGCACAGTAGATACAGTAGCGCACATTAGATACAGTAGATACTGTTCCAACGAGTGCGTGTCCCTGGGCGTGGCGAAATCCTGCCCACGGTACTTCTTCCATGTATCACATTTTGTATTCTACTTTCTTTACCCAAATGATGCACAATCCAAGCAGATTTACCTTAATTGTGTTTAATTTGTTTAATTGTAGATTTACGTATTTATTTAGTCTTGGCCATGTATAATTTTGCACACGATGTTGGGAATGGTACTTATTGACAACTTCCAGCAACTTTGTTTACTATGTACAATGCCGATTACATGGCACGAATGTTGATTCTCATAGCACGAATTTGTGCACTTCTCACCTGTATACCGAGAATGAAATTGGAGACAACATTCATGAGAATTGCATAATCTAATTTACGAATTACTGAGATAATTGCTTGTGTCTTCACTCTTTACACTATGCATAGAATGATAAATTATAGCATTTCTTGGACATTTGAATCATAAGTTGATTGGCCCAGGAGCTTTGCCGGCGTATCGAGGACGAAGTCGGATTGCGGAAGCTCTCCGGGGCCAAAGCCAAAAGGGTTGGCTGATATCCAGAGATAGTTTCATTTCAATTGTATGTGGGTTGTGTTCCTTTCCGCGACATTATGGTTGCCCGCCAGGTGTAGTCGCGTTGTCTTTGTAACCGCGGCATGGCCGCCCGACTCTATGTAATGTCTATTTCTTCTTCTAATACATCAGCATGCAAACCTTCTAATACATCTTCAAATAAAAAAAGTTGATTTATGGTATTTGGATTGCTATAGAATGTCTTTTCTATGCATGTGATTTCTCACATCTGGTTATAATATTTGTGAAGACGTGCATTGCACGTGCACTTGGAAGTGGGCCCGTGGCCCGTGCCGGACGGCGCCGATGCTGACCCGAGCCACCTCGTCCGCGTATTCTTGGAGCTGTGGCTGGCCGATTTTGTAACGCCCACGATGTGGGTATATCTCCCATGTGTCGAAGCACGACTTAGAGGCATAACCGCATTGTGGTTTTGTTGCAAGAAGGGTCATCTTGACACAATCCCATGTAATGAACAAGAATGGAATAAAGAGAGTTGGCTTACAATCGCCACTTCACACAATACATAAATAAGTTCATACATCATCCAAAATACACTCATAGACCGGCTACGATCAAATCCAAATGAAAAGAAGACAACCCCAAATGCTAGATCCCCGATCATCCCTACTGGGCTCCACTACCGATCATCTGGAAACGAAACATAGTAACGACCAAGGTCCTCATCAAAGTCCCACTTGAGCTCGGCTGCGCCACTTGCGCTGGTATCCTCGGCACCTGCATCTGTTTTGGTAGATCTCACACCCGTAAGATCAAGACTATTTAAGCTCATAGATAGGAAAAGGGGTAAAATGGTGGAGCTGCAGCAAGCACTAAGCATATATGATGGCTAACATACGCAAGTGAGAGCGAGAAGAGAAGCAACGCATCAGTCGAGAAGCTAGAAGTGATCAAGAAGTGATCCTGGAACTACTTATGTACATACATAACCCAAACCGTGTTCACTTCCCGGACTCTGCCGAGAAGAGACCATCATGGCTACACACGCTGTTTATGCATTTTAAAGAGGTCAAGTGTCAAGTTATCTACAACCGGACATTAACAAATTCCCATCTGCCTCATAACCGCGGGCACGGCTTCCGAAAGATAATATACCCCGCAAGGGTGTCCCAACTTAGCCCATCATAAGCTCTCACGGTCAACGAAGGATATACCTTCTCCCAGGAAGACCCGATCAGTCTCAGAATCCCAGTTCGCAAGACATTTCGACAATGGTAAAACAAGACCAGCAAGACCACCCGATGTGCCGACAAATCCCGATAGGAGCTGCACATATCTCGTTCTCAGGGCACACCGGATAAGCTAAGCGTACAAGTACCAACATAACCCAAGTTGCCAAAGGGATGGTCCCGCACGGTGCTCTAGTTTGGACCAACACTCGGAGGAGCACTGGCCCGGGGGGGGGGGTAAATAAAGATGACCCTCGGGCTCGCGAAAACCCAAGGGAAAAAGGCTTAGGTGGCAAATGGTAAAACCAAGTTTGGGCCTTGCTGGAGGAGTTTTATTCAAAGCGAACTGTCAAGGGGGTCCCATAAATCACCCAACCGCGTAAGGAACGCAAAATCAAGGAACATAACACCGGTATGACGGAAACTAGGGCGGCAAGAGTGGAACAAGACACCAGGCATAAGGCCGAGCCTTCCACCCTTTACCAAGTATATAAGGTGCATTAATTAAACAGGAGATATTGTGATATCCTCAAAAATATCCATGTTCCGACCAGGAACAAACTTCATCTTCACCTGCAACTAGCAACGCTATAAGAGGGGCCGAGCAAAAGCGGTGACATAGCCAAACAACGGTTTGCTAGGAAAGGATGGTTAGAGGCTTGACATGGCAATATGGGAGGCATGATAAACAAATGGCAGGTAGAGCTAACATAGCGATAGAGCGAGCAACTAGCAAAGCAAAGATAGAAGTGATATCGAAGGTATGGTCATCTTGCCTGCAAGGTTCTCAGAGTTGTCGAAGGCTTGATCCTCGTTAGCGTACTCAACAGGTTCCTCGTGCACGTACTCATCTCCCGGCTCTACCCAAAGCAAGAACACAAACAATGGAACCACAATAAATCACGGTGCAATGCACAAGCCACATGATGCAATACATGTCATGATATGCGAGATGTGATATGCAATGCGTATGCGTGCTCCGGAAGGAAAAATGATGAACAAGGCATCAACTTGGCAAACCAAGTATGCCGCTGGAAAGATGAGATAATTTCGGTTGAAATCGATATAAAGATCTCCGGGAACGGATGCACGGTTTGCAAATGGCAAGCAAAACAAGATGACACAAATCTACGATTAACAGCATGATGCTACTTAGCATGCAACAAGAAACTATTCTACAGCACCCCAACATAAAAACAAATCATATGGCAGTGATCTACAGGAGATGCTTGACAAAAGAGGAACACTAAGCTACAGCTAAATCACACCATAACTGATTCAAACAAGCATGTCAAAAGTACAAAAGATATCAGCTTGGACATGGCATAAACAACATCAGGTAGCAATGTTCAGAGCAAGAAATCAACATGTTATAGGAACTTATAATAGCAAAACAAGACATGGCATGATTCTACTCAAAGCATAGAACAAAAGTCCCTTACTGACCATGAGCCAAAAAGGATCAGAAAATATGATGGCACCCATGTAAACATAGCAAGTTTCGTTAACAGATTCAGCAAACAGAGCATGGCATTGACAGAATTATGAAGGCATCTTCGCGAGCTCGATTCACTCACCACAAGTCATTGCATGACAAGATAAGAATAGCATCAACACGAAGACATGTTTATGAAGCTAACCATGGCAAGAACAAGTTCATAGCATGCAAGGATCAACTACAACAACCTTGGCAAAATTGAATAACATGTAAACAATCTGTCAGGAAACATTTTATAGCAAAAGTAGAGCACGAAACTGACATGCTAGACTACTCCATAATTGTCAACAGGGGCATGAATGGATAAAGCATAACCATATGTTCAAAACATCCTTACTTAAGTATCTCAAAATAAGCATGGATCTCTTTTTAGAATCATGTTTATATGGCATCAAAATAACAGCAGAACAGGGACTAAAATCAGCAACATCACGAGACCTAGTTTGCATGCTTGTGCTAGTCACCACATTGATCACAAAAATACATGACAAGCACCTCTGTAAAGGAGACATGGCATAGAACAAAACACTTGTAGAGCTCATGCTCATAAGATGCACACAATAAATGTAGCAAAAATGGCAAATGCACACATTCTGTTAAGAAACAGGAATTAACATTATATAGCACTCTTGCATCAGAGATTCAGGCATCTAGATGACCTTAAATGAACATGTCCCAATGGAACAAAATGAAGAGCACATCCTGATGAACATTTTGATATATTATGCGCATGAAACGGAGCTACGATGACGGAGTTATGATGCAATGAACAGGGCTATAAAATACTGCAGACTTGGGAGGATTTCGGGGTCCACCTAGGGTTTGACCCGATCTGGATCTGGATCTGGGCACGGACGCCGAGGTCCACTGGAGCCACTCGCCGGAGCAGGGTCGGAGATGGCTGGAGAGGAGCTCGGGGAAGTTGCCGGGGCGAGGCCGGCCGGATCTGGCGGAGGTCGGCGCGGCGGCAACCGCGACGGGGGCTGGCGGCGTCGAGCGGC